>NW_023659996.1:122956-371773 GCF_015228065.2 Penaeus monodon | reverse complement strand
TTTTTTTTTACATTTTGAAGAATACGAACTTAAAAAAGATTTTTTCGCCCATTAAAATTTGCAAATACATATAAAACCCAAAGCATCGCTTTTTGTTGTTAATCCTCGTATCTTAACCGGCTAGTACTCCCAAATCCATTTTAAAATAATAACGATAATAGGACAATGGCATAACCATATACTATATATAACATGATGATTTGCTTTAATATTCTGGCCATCGATCCCTTTGCCTTCTATACTGACATAAAGTCATATATCGATCTAATATTCAATTCGGACTTTCTCTCGTGCTGCATACGCACGGTAACACCTCCAGTGATCGTCGAAGCGCTTCCACTCCATTGCAGTCGTCATCGAACCTTAGATACGCTGCGATGTTCCGAACAGAGATCACCTATGGTGATTTAGACAGAACGAATGATGACAGTTCTTTTTGGATACCTCAGCTGAAAATCACAGACGACTCGTACGAGTTTCTTTCTCTCGATACATTTTCCACGTATCCTCTTCTGTTGCATACCACTCTTTTAAAGTACGGGATCCCTGTCAGATTTCGAATCGAGACTACACAGCGAATTTATCAGTATAAAGAGAAATACCACACGTCGACATCCTCAGACAGAATAGCTAGAACACAGGCCGTGCACCACCACCACCAGTATCAACGGGGGCCTTTTTTATTTGATCAGTCTCTCGAAAATATGAACGGCGTTGATAAGATGATCGAGTACATAATGAATCCTGTCGTGAGTCCGCCGGAAACCGTGGTGTCGAACAGCGATGAGGCGAAGAACGATTCTCTAGTAGAAATAATAGAGAAGATCAGAAACACCTACCCCGATAAAATTCACGACAAGGAAAACGGTGTCGGCAATATCCTATATCACACCATATCCGTTCCTGTGAACAAATACGATTACAACGGAAGTCACATACTATTGAACGTAAGGAAAGAGGCCCGTGTAATAAACTGCCATAAACAAATATTGTTTCCCGTTCGCGGAAGGCAGAGGAGAGTTTTACATTTTCTGAATCTGTCCAAAGAGGCCAAAGTCTTACTATTGTTACCCTACTTCTTTTCTGATAAGACGACTACTTGCTTGATGGGAGACTCTTTTTTAAGAGATGAAAGATGCTGTACTTTTGTTCTAGCTGACTTTTTACCCGTTCACTGATCGACGATGGAAAGCAGTGGTTTAGTCATTAGAAACGCCTATGTCTCGAGTCTGATTCGCGAACTCGTGGAGTTGGCAAAGGAGATTTTGATCTGTGCCTCGAGAATCATTATACGCACCCTAAACGACATACTCGAATATCACAATAAATCGCAATCACCAAATCTGTCGTACGTAGAGGACGAGAGTGTTAAAATTATCGAGACGATTAAACTGACATTTCAAACTTCGCTAAAGATAGAAGACGACGACGAGTGGCGAAACGTTAAAGACAAGATGTCTGGCGGCGGATCACGTCCGAGACAGTATCAACGGAATGTGAACATATTCAAGATGGACGACACATCTCTACATCTATTGGACGTGTGTAAGAGTCTGATGCCGTTCGTTTCTATTAGCGGAGAGTTTTTATGTTACGCGTCAAATGTAGAAACAGGTTATAAATAAAAAGATTCTCTGGCGATGGGATCGTAAATTAAAATTTGGGCATACAACCCGTGACGTGTGAAAAAATATGCACACTTCTATATTCTTAAGACTATTGTCGTTATCATTGTTACGATATGACGAACAACCGCCATAAGATCTCACAGCTACTGTTCTGGACATGTGCATTCAGCGCATATTGTGGCAACTACTCAATCGTTACCGCTTCTACAGGCGACGACAGTAATGTTGCTACCGTCGCGGATTCGTCGACGAAATATTTCTTCAACAAAAGAAGAGATCCACGCGAAATCGGCGTACATAATACCAGTGACACCTTTTATGTGTTAGTGGACGATCTGTTCAATCCATCATTTCGGATATTCGATGGTACTAGCGGAAGAATAACAATACCTTCTCGTACGCCAATATCCTTTCGATGTGCGGTATGCGTCAAGAGAAAGACGCTATCCAACACCAGCGGTTCGGACGATACGATTCAGATGACACTAGGCCAAATACCGGATACCTATTCCAATCAGTTGGTGATCCACACGGACGAGTATAAATGCACGATACTGTCATACTCGATTCCATATGGATTATACCACAATAACGAATCACGGTGGTTAACGTGTGTTATCTATACACGGTCTTCGAACATTTACAGATATATTCACGTGTACATCGACATCGAAAATCGAGACAAGGCTCACTTTATTTACAATGACTTGTTCAGGATTCCAAAGAGTGCTAAATATCTAGCCTGTAAAAGACCTAATAACGAAAGTGAGATATACGAAGGAAATTACATTTTCTTTTGGGGGAAGCTAGTTGAGACCCAATCAAATCTCTGCCCGATGGATAAGAGCGAGGAAGATTTTCCCGAGGAAATAGCCGCTGGACAATTTGCCAATAGGACAAAATACAAGATTATACCGATACTGGAGAGCGGACTGTACCTCCCAGTCATTAACCAAATACAAGTTACCGACATTAACGAAAACATATTCAGCAATAAGATTATATGCATTCGATACGGTTATGTGACCAGGAGTAAAAAGAAGCAAAGTATAAGGGTGATCGTCTGGTATCTCGATAAAAACGCACCCAATATAGTGTCCGTTCCAATAAAGGCTAACGCTCCTTGCGTATACCCGTTAATGAGATATTCTGGTAAACATCCGTCGCTCTTGATACATACACAAGAACGAATTGTCTATACCATAACACTGAATAATATCCTGACAATAACAGGATATTGCATCGTCGTATTTCTGTGTGCCGTTATTATCATCGCGTATATTAGTGCAAATAGGACTACGTTATTTCTGTGTACTTCGGGTCGGAGTAACCGACGACACAGTAACTATAAGCAAGATTTCAGAAGAGTGTTAAATGCAGAAAACATACAAGACTGTTAAATATTACAAGTGAATAAAGCTAATAATATTCAGGCTATATTTTGTTATTTACTGTTTATTGTTTTATCTCACCACCATCCAGGATTTACGTGTACCATTATTATCATCTCGTGTATTATTGCGAGTAGGAATACACTATTTCTGTGTAGTGGTAGTAGTGACTATCAAGATTTATGTAAGAATGTTAAACATGTAAGACTGTTAATAAGAGCAAATAAACCTAATAATATTCAATCTGTGTTTTATTCTTTATCATACCGCCATTTAATAAACAGACCAAATATAAGCAGACAAAACCTACTTATACAAGAACCAACCTAAGATCACGATCTCGCTTTATCTATAAAGCTGTTTACTTCAATCGTTCAAGTCGTTTATATTGTTTTACTTCAATTGTTCAAGTCGTTTATATTGGAACTTCACATTTCGAGTTTGATCTTGGTTAACTATATCGTTTTTCGAATGTCGAAGCTGTGTAGCTTCAAATATAAAAACCCAATATCGAACTAGTTTCGAATATCGAATGATGAAGTTATTTAGCTTGAAATTCGATTTGTGAAAATTGAACGTTGAGGTTATTTAGCTTGAAATTCGTTTTAAAAAATTCAAATGTCGGAGTCTTTTTGTTAAAACACCGATTCGCAAAATTCGAATGTGGAACTCGATTTTCGAAATTCGAATGTCGAACTCGCTTAGTTGCATCTTCGATTTTCGAAATTCGAATGTCGAACTCGCTTAGTTACAACTTCAATTTTTGAAATTCGAATGTCGAACTCACTTAGTTCAAACTTCGATTTGAATTCGAATTGTTGATTTAGTTTGAAATATACGAAATTCGAATGTCGAATCTACTTTGTATGATCATCGAATTGCAAATCTCGATTATCTAACATGTGTAGTTTGAACTTCGTTTTTCGAAATTCGAGTGTTGAACTCGCTTAGTTGCATCTTCGATTTGCGAAATTCGAATGTCTAACTCACTTAGTTGCATCTTCGATTTGCGAAATTCGAATGTCGAACTCGCTTAGTTGCATCTTCGATTTGCGAAATTCGAATGTCGAACTCACTTAGTTTCATCTTCGATTTTCGAAATTCGAATGTCGAATTTAGTTGATTTCGGGAAATCGAGTAACTCGCAATAGTTGCATCTTCGATTTGCGAAATTCGAATGTCGAACTCGCTTAGTTGCATTTTCTATTTTCAAAACTCAAATGTCTAACTCGTATAGTTAGACCTTTAATTTTCGAAATTCGAATGTCTAACTCGCTTAGTTCAAACTTCGATTTGCGAAATTCAAATGTCTAACTCGTATAGTTAGACCTTTAATTTTCGAAATTCGAATGTCTAACTCGTATAGTTGCATCTTCGATTTACGAAATTCGAATGTCTAACTCGTATAGTTGCATCTTCGATTTCCGAAATTCGAGTGTCGAACTCGCTTTGTCGCATTTTCTATTTTCGAAACTCAAATGTCTAAGTCAAATAGTTAGACCTTCGATTTGCGAAATTCAAATGTCTAACTCGTTATAGTTGCATCTTCGCATTTACGAAATTCGAATGTCTAATCGCTTGTCGCATTTTTATTTTCGAAAACTCAAAGTGTAAGTCAAATAGTTAAACTGATTTGCGAAATTCGAGTGGTCGAACTCGCTTTGTTCAAACTTGGATTGCGAAATTCGAAGTCTTCGAACTCAAATAGTTAGACCTTTGATCGAAATTCGAATGTCTAACTCGTATAGTTGCATCTTCGATTTACGAAATTCGAATGTCGAACTCAAATAGTTAGACCTTTGATTTTCGAAATTCAAACGTCTAACTCGTATAGTTGCATCTTCGATTTGCGAAATTCGAATGTTAAACTCGCTTAGTTGCCATTATTCGATTGCGAAATTCGAATGTCGGACATTCGCTTAGTTGCATTTTCTATTTTCAAAACTCAAATGTAAATGTCGAACTCAAATAGTTAGACCTTTGATTTTTGAAATTCAAATGTCTAACTCGTTATAGTGCATCTTCGAATTTCGAAAATCGAATGTCTACTCGTATAGTGCATCTTCGATACAAATATTCGAATGTCTAAGTCAAATAGTTAAACCTTCGATTTGCGAAATTCGAATGTTGAACTCAAATAGTTAGACCTTTGATTTTCGAAATTCAAATGTCTAACTCGTATAGTTGCATCTTCGATTTACGAAATTCGAATGTCTAACTCGCTTAGTTGCATTTCTATTTTCGAAACTTAAATGTTTAAGTCGAATAGTTAGACCTTCGAATTTGCGAAAATTCCCCCCGGTTTCGAACTCGCTTTGTCAACTTCGATTTGCGAAATTCGCAATGTCGATGTCGTTTGTTAAAACTCTTATTTGCGAAATTGGAATTGTTGATACAGTTTGAAATGCGATATATCAAATCCGAATGTAGAATTTACTTTGTGTAGTCTTCAAATTTCAAATCTCGATTATCTAACGTGTGTAGTTTAAACCTCGATTTGCGAAAATCGAATGTCGAACTCGCTTAGTTGCAACTTCGATTTTCGAAATTCGAATGTCTAACTCGCTTAGTTCAAACTTCGATTTGCGAAATTCGAATGTCGAACTCAAATAGTTAGACTTGATTTCGAAATTCAAAGGTCTAACTCGTTAAGTTGCACTCTCGATTTACGAAATTGAATGTCTAACTCGCTTCGTTACATTTTCTATTTCGAAAACTCAAATGTCAAATCAAATAGTTAGACCTTCGGATTGCGAAAGTCGAGTGGTCGAACTCAAATAGTTAGACCTTCGATTTACGAAATTCGATGTCTAAAACTCGTATCGTTGCATCTTCGATTACGAAATTCGAATGTCTAAACTCGCCTTAAGTTGCCATTTTCTATTTTCGAAATTAAATGTCTAAGTAAAATAGTTAGACCTTCGATTGCGAAATTTGGAATGTCGAACTCAACATAGTATAGACCTTGATTTCGAAATTTGAAGTCTAACTCGGTATAGGTTGCATCTTCGATTTACGAAATTCGAATGTCTAACTCGCTTAGTTACATTTTCTATTTCGAAAAGTCAAATGTCTAAGTCGAATAGTTAACCTTCGATTTGCGAAATTCGAATGTCGAACTCAAATAGTTAGACCTTTGATTTTCGAAATTCGAATGGTCTAACTCGTATAGTTGCATCTCTCGATTTACGAAATTCGAATGTCTAATTCGCTAGTTGCATGTCGTATTTCGAAATTAATGTCTAAGTCGAATAGTTCAACCTTCGATTTTCGAAATTCAAATGTCTAACTCGCTTTGTTCAACTTCGATTTGCGACATGAATGTCGAACTCAAATAGTTGCTCCCTTCGATTTCGAAATTGAATGTCTAACTCGCTATAGTTGCATCTTCGATTACGAAATTCGAATGTCTAACTCGCTTAGTTGCATCTTCGATTACGAACAATTCGAATGTTAACTCGCCTAGTTGCATTTTCTATTTCGAAATTCAAAGTCTTAAGTCAAATAGTTAGACCTTCGATTTGCGAAATTTGAATGTCGAACTCAAATAGTTAGACCTTTGATTTCGAAATTCGAATGTCTAACTCGTATAGTTGAATCTTCGATTTACGAAATTCGAATGTCTAACTAGCGAGTGCATTTCTATTTTCCCCCGAATTCAAATGTCTAAGTCGAATAGTTTAAACCTCGATTTGCGAATTCAAATGTCTAACTCGTATAGTTGCATCTTCAATTTACGAAATTCGAATGTCTAACTCGCTTAGTTCAAACTTCGATTTGCGAAATTCGAATGTCGAACTCAAATAGTTGCATCTTCGATTTACGAAATTCGAATGTCTAACTCGTATAGTTGCATCTTCGATTTACGAAATTCGAATGTCTAACTCGCTTAGTTGCATTTTCTATTTTCGAAATTCAAAATGTCTAATTCAAATAGTTAAACCTTCGATTTGCGAAATTCGAGTGTCGAACTAAATAGTTAGACCTTTGATTTTCGAAATTCGAATGTCTAACTCAAATAGTTAGACCTTTGATTTTCGAAATTCGAATGTCTAACTCGTATAGTTGCATCTTCGATTTACGAAATCTCGAAGTCATAACTCGCTTAGTTGCATTTATATTTGCGAATTCAAATGTGAAGTAGAATAGTTAAACATTCGATTTCGAAATCAAATGTCTAACTCGTTATAGTTGCATCTTTCAATTTACGAAATCGAAATGTCTAACCGCTTAGTTCATTTTCTATTTCGAAACTCAAATGTCTAATTCAAATAGTTAGACCTTCGATTTGCGAAATTCGAGTGTCGAACTCGCTTTGTTCAAACTTCGATTTGCGAAATTCGAATGTCGAACTCAAATAGTTGCATCTTCGATTTACGAAATTCGAATGTCTAACTGTATTATAGTTTGCATCTTTAGATGTACGAAAATTCGAATGCTCTAACTCGCTAGTGGCATTTCATTTCGAAATTCAAATGTCTAATTCAAATAGTTAAACCTTCGATTTGCGAAATTCGAATGTCGAACTCAAATAGTTAGACCTTTGATTTTCGAAATTCAAATGTCTAACTCGTAAAAGATTGCATCTTCCGATTTACGAAATTCGAATGTCTAAACTCGCTTAGTACATTTTCTATTCCGAAAACTCAAATGTCAAATTCAAATAGTTTAGACCTCGATTTGCGAAATTCGAGTGTCGAACTCAAATAGTTAGACCTTCGATTTACGAAATTCGAAATTCAACTCCGTATAGTTGCATCTTCGATTTACGACAATTCGAATGTCTACTCGCTTAGTTGCATTTTCTATTTTCGAAATTCAAATGTCTAAGTCAAATAGTTAGACCTTCGATTTGCGAAATTTGAATGTCGAACTCAAATAGTTAAACCTTCGATTTTCGAAATTCGAATGTCATAACTGTATAGTGCATCTTCAATTTACCCGGAAATTCGAATGTCTAACTCGACTTAGTTACATTTTCATTTTCGAAAATCAAATGGTATAATTCAATAGTTAGACTTCGATTTGCGAAATTCGAGTGTCGAACTCGCTTTGTTCAAACTTCGATTTGCGAAATTCGAATGTCGAACTCAAATAGTTGCATCTTCGATTTACGAAATTCGAATGTCTAACTCGTATAGTTGCATCTTCGATTTACGAAATTCGAATGTTAACTCGCTTTAGTTGCATTTCTATTGTTCGAAATTCAAATGTCTATCAAATAGTTAAACCTGCGATTTGCGAAATTAGAATGTTGAACTCAAATAGTTAGACCTTTGATTTTCGAAATTCAAATGTCTAACTCGTATAGTTGCATCTTCGATTTACGAAATTCGAATGTCTAACTCGCTTAGTTGCATTTTTTATTTTCGAAACTTAAATGTTTAAGTCGAATAGTTAGACCTTCGATTTGCGAATTCGAGAGTATTTCGAACTCGCTTGTTCAAACTTCGATTTGCGAAAGTCGAATGTCGAGTCGTTTCTGTTTTTAAAAACTCTTATTTGCGAAATTGAACTGTGATAACAGTTGGAAATGCGATATATCAAATCCAAATGTAGAATTATTAGTTGTATTTTCTATTTTCGAAATTCAAATATCTAACTCGTATAGTTGCATCTTCAATTTTCGAAATTCGAATGTCTAACCGCTAGTGCATCTTCGATTTTCGACAATTCGAGAGGTCTAACTCGCTTAGTTGTATCTTCGATTTGGGAAATTCGAATGTCTAACTCGACCTTAGTGGCATCTTAGATTTTCGAAATTCGAATGTCTAACTCGCTTAGTGGCGTCTTTAAATTTTCGGAAATTCCGAGTGTAGAACTTGCTTTGTTAAACTCCGATTTGCGAAATTGGAATTGTCTTCAAATTGCCAAATCTCGATTATTAACGTTGGGTAGTTGACCTCGATTTGCGAAAATCGAATGTCGGAACTCGCTTAGTTGCATCTTCGATTTGCGATTTCTAATGTCTAAATCGCTTAGTTTCGTTTCGATTTGCGAAAATTCGAATGTCTAACTCGCTTAGTTGCAGAATAGGATATATACGAAACTTTATATTATTTAGGTTTATTGTATTTTCTATTGTATAGGAGTCATTATATTTAAATTTTTGGTATAAGAATTAAATACCCATAGTCTTCACTTTCTTTATTTTATTTATTGGCATCTGGCTGCATGATTCTCCCTTTCGTCTGATACACTCTTCTTCTCTTTCTTATCGTGAATCTTATCTTAACCAGTCAGCAAATCGTAAGCAGGATGGAAAGGAAACAAAACCTTAATTGTTTAGTCTTTGTATTTTCCTGGATACCCTTATTTTCATTTTCTTTTCTTGTATTCTTCTCAGTATTATTTGCTGAACTTCTATTATTTTTATCATCATCATCCTTATTATTATTATTACACGAATCTGCCTTCGTTTAATATTTTTTTCCTTTCACTACGTATATGTGACGTTAGACTGCGTTTCTTACGTTCCAATTTAACCAAACACTTGTGAACTTCATTTATTCTCGCGACATATATACATCGATTGATGCCATCTTGAATATTATATCAAAATTCTTATCCTCCTTTTTATGGGGGACTCACATCGAGCTTCTTCATTACCCCTGACAATTATCTTAGGTGTAAACATTGACGAAACGTATCGAATCGGAAATGCGATAGTTTTTCGAATCGCACTTACTGTAACAGTGATTAGCATCGATAAAAGTCTGTGAACCTCATCATCGCCATCGCAGAATCACAATTAAATCTTTGATGGGGCCTGCGCTGGTATGCCCCGTTTAACCCTTCGAAGCCCAGGAGTTTATTCATGTCCTGTATCATTTCGTCAGGAATTTATGACTTATGTTCTCCCGTATTCGTCGTTAAGAGACTAGAATAACTTTATGTTGATGGAAATGGCATGGTTCATCATCGTGGACTTTATGCGCTATTCGTCTTTTCTGTAGTCGCGTGACGCTGTTGTGAGTTTCCCACGGCTACCAGATCAAACAATCCCATGTTCTTCAGAATCTCTATCCAGTGTTGCTGATCGAGAAATATGTCTACGAATCCTTAGATCGAATCCATATCCACGAATTGAACTTCTCCTCCGTTAGACCGGTTTCTCTTCAGTGTGACGCGGTTTTTAAAAGGTCTAATGATGTTTCTGAAATTGATGGTATTCGATTCCCCTATACTCTTTTAGATGATAGTATGACGGTTATGTATCTGTCAGACGACGGGAATAGCGATAGACAAATACACCTTCACCCGTGGTTAGTTGATAGAAAGGAAGAAGAGGATACTATTCATGCGTGAAAACAATTTTTTAGTCGTTGGTATATCATGCCTTTAGCGACTCCTTTAGTTTGCTTCGAGATGATCTTTATCGGAGCAAAATCTTTTTTTCTTATTTTCATCCACCTCAGTGTTCGGATGGTGTAATAGGGCACAGGATTCTCCAGTAGACTTTCTCGAGCAGTGCGCTGGTTGCAGAAATACCATCGAGCCAATTACTGTCCGCCAGGTCGCATAATTTTAAACTCGCAGAATCCAAATCTTAATGCGGAAGTAAATCTAGTAAATTTTCATGATCGGACAGATGGTCGACGATAGTTCTAACGATCCGTTCCTTGATATCGGTACCGTCAACAGTTGTCAGTGCGTCGATAAGGACGGAATAGTGTATATCTTATAATATATCGAGATATCTCTTTGCTTTCTCTATATTAACGATCTATACATCTTAGGGTTAAGCGACGAGAAAAGACTTAGCCTTCCCTATACAACCTTAGCGTTCTTACTCATCCTACACCTGTATCCAACGAACTTCGGACAGATTACGGGTTTATTACAGCGCTTTAAATAATATGTCTTCTATGGTATGTTTGTATTGATCATCCAAGAGTTAAACTCGATTAGTTCGTCTTCGTTCGCCATGTATATCTGTCTTTGAAAAGCATCTTTAGGTATTGGTATTTCCTCCAAATGTTCTACTTCTCGTAACAGTGAAAATGATACAATCTTACTCCTCCGAGTTTTTCTGTTATTTTCTTGGTTCTACGCTTTTTTTTTATGGCTGATGGGGATTTCGTGATTCGCGTGAGGATAAACTCACTGTAGCATAGGAAAACTCTTATCTTTTCAACTTTTCAATTTGGTTGTGAGAGCGTACAGATTTAACAGCTAACGATGAATCTTCCTTGCCAGTCTATCTGCAAAGGCCATAAGTTCATCACCATCATCATCATCTCGTCATCCTACTCTCTCATCATCATCATCCTCGTCATTATCTCATGTGCATCATCATAATCGGTCGTCTCGCATGTTTTTTCGTTATTATCCCATCCTACGGCTTCGGTCTATTCGCCATTCATGATTCCACCGCACGGTGAATTCATAAATGTCGTATTCCTCGGTTTATTATTCATAACCGTTGTTGTTGTTCTCTTCTTTCACCAGAGCTATAGATCAAATATTTGCATAATAGTATATCAAGCGTTTCTTTTCGGGATTCGTCATCCTCTGCTTTCGCTCCTTCCTGTAACTTCCGTTTTTCTGTAGACTGTGTTGATGAGAGTATGGATTCTTTTCCTCCTTTATAAAAGAGTATTGTGCTTAATAGTCTTACATCTCATCTCTCATACTTCGTCCTTGTAATGTTAGTACTCTCGTAAGGTTGATATTTTGTATGTGTGCACCACCTCAGCAATATCTCCTTGCTAAATCTTCTGTCCCCTAATAAAACGGGGGGGGGGGGGGGGCGTTATAGTATTCATTGTTATCTGTTTTTGTTGTTTTTTCCAGAAGTATTTTTTCTCCCAATTCCTTTATGCACTTGTCGATGTTTCTGATAGTGTACGCGGTCCATTTTGTAAATATGGATATGCCGGATTCGTTACTGCCATTTCGTATCAATTGGGGACAGTTATCGATCTGAATAGAAAATGTATTCCTTTCCGCCTCGACCATTACGGTAATGTAAGACGAAAACGCCTTAACGTCCAGATCGTTACAAGAATAGAGAGGAATTACGTCTCTGAGACTTGCCGTGGAGTTGTACGATATGTGTCCTTCTCTGACAATTGTTGGTCCGTCGCTGAACGTTATAGTGGAACTAATGGAAATGTCTCGTTCCCTCTTCTCTACTCTGCCTATCTCCACACGAGTCAGCTTATATGTTTCGTGTTTCTCGTTCCACTTAACCCCTAGACCTAACAGTAGTACTACGTTTGTAGACGTCTTTCGAAGAACAGGGTATCCCATTGATAGATCGTCCTCCGACGACACGTATGTTCCCCCAATTTTTTGGCACACAAAATTATCCTTGGAATAAGTCGTACACACGGTAGCTTTCGTGCCTTTCAGATGAGTCCGGAGTGCATTACGTATGAGCCTATTAATCTGTTCGATACTGTTCTGTAATTTCACTCCATGATTCTTATGTTTCTGGGTCTCAACATCAATAATCTTGATAGTCTCACTTAGCTTAGCCCTTATCGTATTGTTTGAGTCGCGTACAGATTCTGTCGTGAGAGTATCGTCGCTATTCGCCTCCCTGTTCATAATGTTTTTGACGTCAGTTAGACACACCTTGAGAGATTCTTCTACCGACTCAAGATACCGTGTGCATTCTTTGAATGTATCGCTTTCCATTTTCGTTCTTTCCGTTTTCAGAATCTGTTGGGAATATATATATGATAAACCACACCCTCATATATTTCAAAAGCAGTTATTGATAGCCCACCCGCCCGGATGTATTTTATTTACACCGTCACATGTTGAGAGTTTCACGGTTTGTTACATCATTTATTTTTTCTCTGTTCTTATTTGTGAGAGTAACATAAATTAATACGAGCGCATATCTACTATTCTCGCGCGAATATGGTATGTCTCTATTATACATTTTGATTATTGTGTATCAGGTATTGGGGTAGATACTTTCTAACAGCGCTCCATCCTTTTCCAACTAAATCAAATTCATCTCCACTGTCGGGTACGGATGGAGATATCACATCCACATCCATGTATATGCAGGCACAGGATACAGAGTCTACCGCTGTGGATGAACACCACAGTGGAAATCTCTCCTTCTTTCCACTAAAAGAAGAGCATATCAAACCACCAGTATGTCAGACAAGCAATTGTTGGAAGTTGAAAGAGTATTACTGGGAGCCTCTAGTACTACAGATCCACAGAAAGGACTAAATGTTATTACGAAAGGAGCAATTAGGCAATTGCTGTCAGATCGAGAACGCAAGCTCAAAGAATGGTCACCGGTTCCAAAACCGACACCATCGACATCGAGTTCGACATCGATAGAAAGTGCCATATTATCCGCAACTAAAAGCAACAGGGCAGATACCAATGTAGCGGATTACAAAACGTGCAAGGACAACAGTATCGAGGACAATATGAAATATATAGACGACGAGTTCTCCGATAGTGATATTGATATTATGACATATAAGGTTACCAAAGATATGATAATGGAAGAAGGTAAAAGGAGATGTTCCTACAATAACGATGATAATAACATAAACAATACTACTGCTGCTACCACCAGTAGTAATAACGATAACGACAACATTATTAGCGACAGTAATAATTTTACAGGTTATCAAAAGAGAATCGACGATGAAGCCTCAGGTATAAGTAATATTAACATTACAACATATACAGGTTCTCTGTTGAAAAACCTTCTCGAAACGGATAAGAGATATACCATAGTATCGTCACGTCAGACATTAAGAGATACACCCAATGATCCTCATGCTCAACAGCAAACACCGACAGGTGATCAAGAACAATCAGTCGAACAACAAATAATTCGGGATAAGAATACAACGGCACAACAGCAACAGCAAATACATATAATTCAGGATACGGATCAAAAGCCGATTAGGATTTATCACTTACAAAAGAATTCGTCAGCAATAGCATTACCACTGAAACCAGTAACTGAATCAAGCATATCGTCTTCCTTCTCATCAGCAGCAGCAACACCACCACCACCGCCACCACTACCACCACCAGTGCCAATAGAAACACCCGCCCCAGCTCTACCATTGTTGTTACCGCCATTTCCACCACCACCGATAACAAAACCAGCATCAGCACCAGTATCGGCACCAGCATTGGCACCAACATCGGCACCAGCATCGGCACTAGCATCGGTACTACTGCAGCCTCCGCCGCCACCGCCACCGACGCCACCGCCACCGCCGTCACAACCGATGAACGATGCAGACTCAGACGTTAATGTCGTAGATCTTACGCGGTCAACATCACCACTACCACCACCACCACCACCACCATTAGCACATCCGAACAATTCGACTCAAGCCTCATCAAACACACCGCAGATACCAGAATTTCAACTGGCAGCAGGTTCCTTGTTCGCTGTACCCTATACCTTTTTAATACACTCTAACTACCCTATACCTCTCTATTTGCCATATGGATCATGCTATTACCACAATTCTCAATATGCTCCATATAATTATTCGTTCAGATATTTAGACAATTTTTATCTTCCTCCTCCTCCTCCTCCTCCTCCCCCTCTCCCTTCCCATTACTCCTCCTTTTTATTCTTATCGTAATCCCTATCGTATCCATATTTTCATTCTAATCATTGTCATTACTGTCATCGTCGTACTCCGATGAATATAGATCGACAACAGTATGATCTCAACTACTATCGTGACCATCATCATCATCATAATTATCATCATCATCATCATTATCATTACAACCAAGAAGGAAAACAAGAAGTAGAAGAAGGAAATGAAGAAATCGCGAGAGAGAGAACTGAGATACCAGAAGAGATGGAGAGAGAAGAGGTAAATGAACAGGTGTAACAAAACAGTGCAACGCAAACAATACTACCACCACCACCACCACCACCAACACCAACAACAACAACAACAACAGCAGCAATACCGCCACCGCCAATACAACAACGAAAGTGAACCAAGACATGGAGAGTACCAATACTATGGCTATAACCATTATCAACAGCAACGAAGAAGCGCACTACCGCAAAGACAGCGCCAGCGATATTTTCGAAATCGATCTATACCACCCTATGTGAATAGTTACAACTATAACTATAACAATAATGACGATAATGTTGGTGGTTGGTATATCGATTCTAATACTAGTACGATGAGAGAGAAACGCAGTGGTAGTGTATTCGAGCACGATATTAATAATATGAGAGAGAAGCGCATAAAACATCAGAATAATAATAGTAATAGTAATAGTAATAATAATACTAATAATAGTAGTAGTAATAATAATAACAAAAACAATAATAGTGATGATAATAACAATACCGCTAATAAAAAATAACATCGATAATAATATTATGATACGGTATTATATGTCCGATTTGTTCATTGTGTGACATGGACCATGACATAGATCATATAACCCAACTATTGATTGTATGATGTGGATTGTGATCGTGCCCTTGATATTGTAATCGTGCAGATCATAATAGGATTAAGTACACAATCTGTATCACCATGATGGTGTTTACGGCATCTATATTTATTATATGTTATCGTTAATATATCGAGAGTGTAATATGTGAATCACTAACGATGGCGATAATGTTTATAGCGATAACGAAATAAATACGACCAGGATGATAATGACATGTATTAACAATTTGATCCATTTATATAACGTAAGAGCAAATATGGTAAAGGGTATCGTATTAATGTCTATGTAATTGAAATAAAATAGAAGGTACCATTGTTTCTTTTATTATACCAATTTATTTTGACGATTAACTCTAACAACGAATACCGACCGTCATATCTTTATTGTATATTCAAATAAGCTGATGAAAAAAAGTAATATTACTACGACGGTTATATATCAAAATAATCGGAAGATATATCCAAAAAAGTTCTGGGCCACACAGCGGTCCACCACATAGGTCTGGAGACGATGCTCGTCTTTTCCAAAAGTCCCTTATATTCAAGGACTGTATCCGTACCATCTCTAAGCCAGTCGTCGCCTATGTGACGTGTGCGTCGACCCCACTCGATCAGACTTATTTTGAAGATCGATGCAGGCAAAATAAGGCCTATCGAATACCCCAATCGGATTCATCGAACTTAACCTCGGATCACTATCCGCATATATGTTATCTTTAAAGTCGTACAGATACGAAAACGTATTTAACCCCAGCCGTTGTTCGGAACCTACAGGATAGGGCGACACGCTGTACTCTGGCGACGTGTCGTCGAATATTTTAGTTTGAAGTTTGGGCTTTGTAAAATAGCGAGAAAAGGTTCGTGATCCGAAGAGAATCTAGCGATGCAGAGGAAAAGATATCGATTCCGAGGTCATCCTCCCGGCAAGAGCGAATGTGATGTGGGAAACAGAAATTGGGCATTGTTTAATTTCATCCCGCGCCTACTGTGTTGCTGCTGCTGCTGCTGATGCTGCTGTACACGTAGTAGAGCTCGGAGAAACTCAACTCCTGCTCTTGACGATGCGTTCAATGCCCAACCGTTGAATAGCCCGATAGGATCTGAGCAATAGGACCTTCTCTTATAACAAAGGGTCGGCTATGTTTTCTATACCGCTGAGTTTCTCACCTCTCACTCGCGGGAATTTAGATCCCACGACGAGAAACGGTCGACCGCGTCGCAGGTTTGTGACATTCTTCTGCTAGAGTGCGAATGTCGAGAGTCTTCTGGTTCGGAAAGACAATCGTAGAACCTTCTCATCCTCTGCAGTCTTTTGTATCCCGCCGAGTGAGATACCGAGAGGGTTGTGAGATTGGGGAATCTTGCCCTGGCGTCTGCTGGCCAAGAGTAGCGAGAAGAGCATCTACGATCCGCCCCCAAAAACATTTCCAGAACCAATCTACTGTTCCGCAATCCTTCATGAGAACTTAAAACGCTTGTGTTCGTAACGGTTTTTCGGGTTAGAGCGCCTGCACCGTATATGGGAATGGTGTTCTACAAAATCTCGGTGCCACGTTAAACGGGATCGGTGAAGAGTTTTTCAGAGCACGATGGAAACGGGAGGGGTGCACCGGCGTCGGTGCCGTACAGTTCGGAAATCCTAACCGCGTTTCTTCGGTCGACTTCCGCACATCGTTATGGATTGGATAGGGAACGACATGACGTCCTCGTCTTTTGAAGATCGTTATTGGTGGCCGGTACTCACGAAGGCCTAGTCTGGGTATCTGAACGGCCAGCGACTCGGTGGGGGTCGCGGGGGGAGCCTTGCCTCTTCGGGTTCGATGCTGAGGTTTTACGGATGATAGAACTTCCTCGTTGCGTAGCGTACGAGGACGGCGGGCACTATTCCAAGCCGCGGGTTCAACGTTCCTACGAGAAGGAGTTCTCTGTTCCGTGAGACGTGATAGGCTTGATCTCTCCCTGTGCCATAGCGTGAACGTGTTGTCAGATTCGTCGAAGCGGACAAAGCCGTCGCCGTCTCGTCATGACGCAGGGGTTTGTATACACGCACGCGTCCAAAAATAAAAAATGGAACGACTGTTTCACCGTTAGGGTTTATTACCGAATACGTCTAGAGCGGTCGACGCACAATCGCAACCGATGAAATGTTTCCTGTAGAATTCTCTGTCGTTCGCCATTGCTAAGAAACGCGGAGGAGGAGGCGTTGGTCATCTGGAAAAAGTACGCCGTAGATACAAGAATCGGGAATGCGATTGACGGTGTGTCCCGAAACGAATCGACGAGATGAGTGGATAGGTAAAGATTTCGGAGGATCGCCTCCTAGTTGTTCCGAGGGCGGCTCGTTGTGTTTTACACGTAGGGGTCGTACGACACGCTCTTCTCTCCGTGCCCGATACGCCTCAGAACAGAAAATGGTATTGCGGTCGGCACGTCCAATGTCCGTTCGTATTGAGGACCAGAACGAAGTGGTATCACTACAGAGCAGTCGGTTCTGGTGTCGTGCTTGACGCTCAGGGGCACCGATCCGATCTAGAGCCCGTGGGAGGTCCACTCCAACAGTAAGAACGACCGCCAGGGTAAAATCGATCTCCCGAAATGAAGGGACGTCTTATCAATCGAGCTTCTGGATTCATGCAAATTTCGGAACAGTTGCTACCGTGAAACGGTTATGGGATTGGTACCGTGTCCTCCGTGGTGAACGGCGTCGGGTTTTTGTAAGAGGCGCGAATCGAATATCGTCGGAAAACAAGAGTTCTGTGAATTCTCGATCGGTCTGTCGCTAATGTCCGTTCGATGGCCGTCCCCCAGTACGTCGATCCTAATGCCGATGCTAGCGGTAGAGCTGTGATGATGCAGCCACGTATTTTTTATTACCACTGCAACGAAGCCATACTGGGATCGGCAGTATCGCCGGTCGCATACCTAAATTATTCGCCGGCTTGGTGTGTCTCAGCGCTCGTTGTGAACGACATCCAGAGGTTGAGGTTTTCTCTGTGACCCTGCGACTGTAATTGAGAGAGGGTTTGCCGTCTCTACCCCCCCCGATCCAACAGTAGGACACGGGTGCGGTGGAAGAGCATAGGGATCGATAGTGTGAGAAAGCAAGCATCCACTGTCTTTCATATACTCGCTAAACCATTTTTGTTGGCGTAACACGTCAGCAAGCGACTGGACAATTCTCCGTATAAACCGTAGATTGACCCGCGTCGTTGTATGCGACCCGGGATGCACGGTTTAATAATATGTCGTCATACCAAACATAGACAGTGACCATAAGAAGGTAGTATTACTTACGAATAACATAGAGTTGGTGTGTGTTCCACCCTCTGCCAGATGATAAAACCGATTACTGATGCTGACAAAGATACGATAATATATAATAATAACAATAGTAATAAAGCAACAATAATAATAAAGAATTCTAACTTATTATACATTTATTAGTATGATTTAAATAAAGGTTGATTTATATATATATATATATATAATATATAATATATATATATATATATATATATATATATATATACAACTCCGAATGTGCTTAGATCTAGTAATGTTACACATTAGGATGATGGAAAAAGGGAATACGAACACAAAATATTTCTCTTTATTATAGATTATACGTGATATATTATTGTCGGCAACAGTTAATTATAAACACACACGATTGGAGTCAAACTCGATAGGGGACCCCATTTTATTATGAATCGTCACATTCACCTTTCTAAAAAGACATGCATCAACATATCTACTGGGTTAATTTTCAAGAGGACCCCCTCTTATTTCGAAATTTGATCACCCTTTTACCGTTCATCGTATCGTATAATCCACTGAATCGATATCAAGAGGACCCCATCTATTATAATTGTCACCTTACCATCTTAAAACGTATCGACAGCGTTGGACTCAAAATTTAGCGTGTTCTTTCCAAGCATGTCGTTCTTCTCCCACTGTTCTAGATACACTCCACAAATGAAACAGTAAACATGTCACCTAAACCTAAAAAAAAAATACAGATGTATTACGGATAATAGATTCTATCAAGATATAGTACTACTCGTAAAATATCTTTGAGCAACGATATACGAAAACAGATATTGAGCGGATATATAGCATATGGAATTATTTAAGACTCACCACTTGAAACAAAATAGCTGCCTTGTAATTTGTGCGGACTTTGGGCCGTCTCCTTTTGGCCACCACCGGAAATGTTTCTCGTCGTCTTTTGATGCATCACATACTTTGGTGTATCGGCATTAGGTAGTAAGTGTGCTTTGGAACCTAAAACGATAAGAACGTAATAAAAATAACATTTGTGAACAATAAATGCGTCGGTCTTATGTGACTGTTATACTTGCTAATAAGAATTATTATTCAATATTATAAAAAGACACAAAAGTATGGGACTTGCTAAGCATATTTAGTCCGTAAATCACTGTGTCTATAAATCGACATCTGTCTTGAGAACGTGTGATACTGGCATCGCCAGAGATCGCCAAATAAAATAGCGCTCGCACTCAATGTAGCCTGGCCACTCAACCTGTGCGCAAATGAAAATATTCTGCATGCTGTTCCTAACTAACAATTCGTACTGAAACAACAATCGACGTGCATGTACAAATACACACCACACAGACATATATAGTATGCGCAATGTGGTACATTATAAAGATTTTACTTCTGCAGAGGTAGCATCCGTCACCCACCTCACCGCGACCCACTGTCACAACACCACCGCTACCGAGACCATCGCCACCGCACCGACACCCCCAAAGACACGGACTACAACGTCGTTAAGCGTTCACGTCAGATACTAATGGCATCGCAGGTAAGGGCACGATATTCGATGGTCAATGCCGAAATACGAAACGTAACCGTGTGTGGTAATAGTCTTTCTGCGGGAGGCAATAAAAATATTTTAGCAGTGTTAGTGCTATTATATTAACCTAATAAGTACATTGTTATAATTACTATGACGGATTCACTCGCAAAAAATATCGCCGTGATGTTATCGAAATATAAACCGTTCGCGTAATCGGAAAAAAACAAAAAGATAACGAAAAAAGAGAAATGTAACGATAGAAAGACTGGACTTAGACAATGAATTGAGAAGATGGTACTCGACGGAGGACAAACGGAGGGCCTCTAAACCGTTTTAGAAGGAAAAATACAGGTTCCACAACCAAATGAGGGCGCTAAAACAAGCCAAGGAAAAAGTAAACAGAACATTAGCCAGTGTAATATATATACTAATTAACACCAACCAATAATAGCAACAATAAAAAAGTTCACGACTTTAGCGACAAACAGTATAGTGGTAGTAATATTAGTAATAGTAGTTATAGTAGTAGAGTAGTAGGTAGAGCAGCAGTAGTAGCAGTGGTAGTATAGCGGTAATGTTAGTGTAGTAGTAGAAGAAGTGGCAATAATCTACAAATTGTAAAATACAAATGATGAGACAAAAAATTGATCTAAATAACTATATTGATTAAATGTATATGAAATATGAAACAAAAGGTGTTGCTATTGTGTCGTGGAAAACGTATAACGATAGAAAATAACATGCTGGCGAAATCGAATTTGCCGCTACGATGAACAAAGAAACATTCACCTATCTTATGGATAGGCACATTGCCGATGTTGACGAGAAAAATCTAAACATTTAGTTTTGAATTAAAATAAATAGATGCATCATAATGATAATCTTATTATTTTAACCCAATGAATCGAGTCATGAGTGTAGGTTACATGGAATTTAAGTTTATATTTTATCTGTATTCTATTCTTTCACTCTGTGTGCACATCTTGTATATTTGGATCGGCCGAAGAACTTTGTATTAATGCTATTTTGACGTTTTATTAGTTGCTCTTGCATCTGATGATCTCTTGTTTGTTGTATTGATCATGACAGATTGAAATTGCGTTCAATTTGTTTATTTATTATTATTATTAATTATTCGTTATTATTTATTAGGGTCGATTTCGCTCTTCGAATATGCGATATGGACGCCATTGTCTTTTTAAGATCGGTAACTGCCCTGTCAAAAGTCATAGCCTTTAATCCATAATAGACTGTAAACACTGGCGAAAGCTTCATCAGCCGTACAATATTTATCGATCGACTGGGAATTTCTTCCAGATCGGATGAGAGCAATATTCTTATAATGCACCAAACGCGAAATGCCGTCACTTCTTGTCTTCGCGTATCTATTAAAGTAGGGCGACTGAAGCGCTTATTCAGCAGATGGGGTGTTCTTAAACAGATCGAATAGAAGATTACCAGGATTTCGTAGTTCATTCGTTCCTCGAGCGGCATTTTTTATTATATTGGATATTGGTGGGCCTCAGGATTTTATTCAATGATGTTTAGCGTCCTCTGTTCTCTCATACATGCGCTGTTATCGAAATTTAAAAATTTATATGAAGCATTGCTATTGTTACTCTATTTTACTATCCACGTTTCGAATCGATCACGTCCTTTATCTTGGGATATTACTCTTAGTGGAAGATAATCTCTTCAGAATATTCTCCTTAGTCTTCTCCCGATGTTTACGTTTATGGTTTTGGGAGTTTTTTGTGTCCGGCGGAAGGGGCGAATGTCCATAGAGGTTCTTGTTGAAACACTTCTTTTTATTTTAAGTTTCTTGTTTATTATTTCTCTTATTACTATTCTATTATTTATATCATTAGCATCATCAATTTTTTTAGTGAGGCGAAATGTGGTTATCTTCTTGACACTGTCGGTGTGAACTTAAGGTGTGGTGGTGGTGGTGGGTGGTGGTGGTGGTAGAGGTATTAAGCTAGAGTCCGTTCGTTTATTTCTTCCGTATTATATTTCCGTGTTGAGACGAGTTGTGTTATGTTTATTTTTTTCGTTTGTCGAGTGATGGATAATTCATAGTTTTAATTTTTCGCTGTTGAGGTGAGATAAGTTTTAATGTTAGCTTTCGCTGTTGAGATGATATGATTTAGAGTCTTCTTCTTCTTTCGTTTATCTATAGCTGTGGTCCTTTCTCTTCAACGTCATGCCCATCGATTCATATCCCCTTCTTTTGTTAATCCTGTCTCTCTTATCTCTGTATTACGTGCTCGCATATAGGCCAAGGCACTTTTGCTTTACTATGCTTTAAGTATAAACTATCATCATACTATTAACGAAGGAAAAAATTTATACAAACAATAAAATATTAATCGTCAAAACGTATGTGGATAAATTTTTTGATCTCCATCTTTAATGCGAATACAGAAGATAAATTGTCCGAAAAAGCACCATAAAAAACATACTTCTAACAATAACCGAAATGGTGCGTGTACATTCGCGCGGAGATCCGAATCTCTTGCGAAAAATTATAGCGATCATGTTTCCTGAGTAATTCGGGCAACGTAATTGAATAAGAACTTACAAATGCGGCAAATCAGACTATTTCCAGTAAAATTTCTGTAATATAATCAGATGGTCTGTTAGGGGTTCTTATGAAAGTGCTGTGCAATATTGCTAACTAAAGAAATTTCAAACCGTCTTTTGACGGCACTCTAAATCACGTGACATATAGCGACGCGACTAATGTAAACATTCCAGATATACATCTACCACCAATCCTTTATCCGAGAAGGAAAGTATGCCCACGCGACTATCTGAAACAAATCCACAACCAAGATCATGAGCCGATCCAACAAAATAATATAGTCCAACAAGGACTCCGTACATTTCACTCGCTTATATGTAAGAAAATTCGATCGAAGATTATATTGTAAACCTCATGTGTGAATATTTATGAATAAATACAATATTGATTCATCAGTATTCTTTTATTACTAATCTGTATTTTTTTTTCAGATAAGATGATGATGATGAGATGATAACGAAACAACTGGAATGAATTATGTTGCGATACGCTTATGACGATGATGATAAATGTTGGTGGTGGTGGGAGTGAGGTGGTGGATTTTATGATGATGAGGATGAGGATGAGGATGAGGATGAGGAGAGAGAGAAGGGAGGAGGAGGAGGAGTTATTACCCCTATAGTTATTATGCAAAACGTACAATAAAAGCACAAAAAAGAGGGACATGTAAACAAGGGATGATGAAATATTTAGGATCTCGCTTTTACTATTCCGTGAGAACCCGCCATGATCAAGGCAAAAACCCACAATAAAGATTTTGATCTGCAATTTTTCACAATCAGTCTGTCCCCGGTCTCTGTCGAAAGTCCTCTAGCCCCGTCGATTCTTTTCTTGCCTAAATCAGTAGCCGACGCTATCGCGATGTCGCTTCATGGCGCCGACTATATCAAACCCCCGATCGCCGTAAGCGAAGCCCCTTTGGGAAGATCAGCTCGCTTACTAGAGCGCATTAATAGGGACGAGCTGTCACGGAGGAAAACCCGCCCATCCCCCGCACGGTCCGGGAAAATTCACGTCGTCCTCACAACAGACCGGAGCGTATCCCTGGTTTTGCTTGCAAGTTTCGTGTTAGGGTTCTTGACCGTACGCCCCCTGTTCAGATCGCTGATATTGCTGGCGATATATTGGCGAGATGCTGCGTCTCGAAGGGGTGTTAGGCTCTCACCGCCCTCCATAGACTCTGTCCATGCAAGAAAGTTTACCATTTTGTAAGACTTGACGCCGCTCGGACAATTAGTTGCGAAATCGACGTTGTAGTGCGCACCTCTCGAGGATGATGGAATGGTCGAAGACGTCAGCAATCGCTATCGTCTACATAGGCTACGACTCCGTGATATCAACACTTTACCGAAGGTCCGTGATGTTTACCACGCGTTTCGATAGCTTCTTGGCAAGACTCTCGTCATGAGAGTGGCCGTTTTGTCTTCTTTAGAGAATCTCTGAGGACAGTCTTCGTCGTTAACACGAAGAATCGCTTCCACGTTTTTCAATAATCCACTTCCTCTGGCGGAGATTCGCTCGAATCTCTACGATTTCTTTCCCTACCGCTTATTTACAGAGTCGGGTAGGTTTCGGCAATTTCCAGGGCACAGGGTTCGTTAATGGTCTCGGGTGCTTCGGACTCCCATCTGATCGAGGGAAAGAAGTCATCGTCGCTTCGTTTCTTTCAGGCGACGATTTCGCCCACTATGTTTCGCCACTTTGCCGCGACTTCCAGCGAGGCGGACATCTTCGCCACTCCCCGTCTCATGATCAGAGAGTTCAGGTCGAGTCCTTATGATTCTGGTGAGCTCTTCTCTCAAAGTACGCCGCGGCCTCCGCATTATCATAAACTGTCTCTTTCCTCTCTATATCTGTTACTACGGCTTCGGCACTTGCGTGATACGTCTGACGACCCGAACTCAGCTGTCGATGATATCTTGCGTTTAGTCCCTACAAATTCTCCGATATTTATCTCCGCCGACAGTCGTCGGAGCATCGTCTTGAGCCTATCGCTCTGACTTAGTATGGTGTCGTCGCTACGCTATGCGGAGGTACGGGAGAACGATACCATACTCAAGGGACAGCATGCGTCTGTATGAAGTAAACGCACAGACGCGTTCTTATTCCTGTTAATACTGCTACCTACTGGTCGTCGTTCGCCGTTATTGTCTTCAGGGAACTCTCCACTGCATTGCACCTCTTGGAAACGGATACGACCGCCCTTGGTCAATCACCTGGAGATGAAACGACAAGTATAGTGGAGAATCTATCGTGACGCTAAACGTAGACTTCGGCCGTTGGTTGCACGTTAGTGTGAAACGAGTCGGTCAGTTTGAAATAGAACAGATGCACATGGACAGAGGCTAACGAAAACACACCGTCGTCATTGCAGCTGCCATGGGGATAAAAACGGTGCTAACAACCTTGAGCTATATCGGTGTATATAGAGGGTGTATGCATAACTTAGTCGATATTATTGTCTCTTCGTATAGATCTCTTAGTCGTTGCAGTAAGGGCACAGAGTCGCTCTCGGTCAGGTTCGCTTTCCTACGGCGCCCGTTATGTGCACCAACACATAAAATAAATCCTTCAGGTGTGAGGTTGTAGAGCCCGCGGGACGAATTGTGATCCTTCCAGCGATAACCGAACACTAAATCTCCAATGGAGAGGTTATAGAGATCGACAATTCTCCTCATCGTGAGGTCCTGTTGGAAGGAAGATATTTCAAAGAAATGAGATGAAAAATTTACAAGTGGCAGAAATGTGATCATATTTCTCGTCGTAAACCGTTAGTCCAGTCTGCAGCAATTTTGCATAAGATAGATACGACATCGGGTTCGCCAGACAGTAGATGAGATTACCGATTGAGATGGTTTTTTTTCGTTATCGTTATTATTTCTATTAAGAACGGCATTCTCTTTCAACGAGGTTTTATTCTATCGAGCACATGTGTTGTTGTTGCTATTGGCTTCCCACCGCATGTCGTATGTTCTATCGGAGACGTTATACAGTTTGTCGCACTATCTGTATACTGAGTGTGTCCTCTTGGTTGACGAGAGCCTCGCATTTCCCCTTAACACCGATCCAGCGTGAGAATATGCCATTTCAGAGTTGGGATAAGTAACTCGAATGTGTTTCGTCGCCTTTTGGCGACTGCCAAGAAAATCTTACCCGTCCTAAGGATGTATTCGAGATCTGCATCGGGGACAAATCTGGACGCCTGTGTATGTCTTAGTGCGTTCTGGGAGTATTTGCTTTATCGTGTTCGTCTCTGTTGCCCGTCTGCTTCTCTCAGTCAATCAGTCGCTCAGAGAGGACCGTCTTCTTCGAATGAGCGCTTCAACTCGGTCACTGGCGAAGAGAGAACAGTTGTGTCCTTTCGATGTTCCTAAATGTCGATTTCGATGAGTCCGTTCCTAGTAATCGTCAGTTTCTCTATTATAACATTCAAACATTATCCTCATCTTCACAATTTTCAACGACATGTCGGTAAAAAGATCATCAGGTACCTGATGCATCACCGCTTACATTCTCATCCGCCATCGGCCTTTAGCGAAGAGATCAAGCATTTTATATGTCTTGGATTCCAGAGAAGTTTTCGATATATCTACATATTTTCGTTGCTTTGAATCCTTTGCGTAAAAGGTTGCTATCAATGTTCCACTAGATCGATATAGTCGACCTCGTCGTCTTGCTGATATTGTCACAAAGCCTTACCCGCTTCGTGATTAAGTCGAATAGGAATAATATAGTCTCCAGCCATTCTAGGTCGAGTTTATGGATACTTTATCCGGAGACTCCTACCGAGAAAGAGTCTCTCTTGACATAGTTCTAATAAGATATCTTAATGATCAGTTGATGTATCAACAGACCGAATACATTCTACTATTATCCCGTTTTACCTCAATATTGTATTATATATAATTTATCATTATCATTGTTAGAGGGTTATATTATCAAAGCCTCCTCACAGCCACGTTCTTTCGTTTGGCGAATCAAATGTTGATATTTCTGCGGTATTCGTTATGTTAGATCAATTTTGTTTTATTCAGCAGCAAACCATTCCACTCTCGTATCATTTGAACTATCTTTCTTGAGAAATTTTTCTGCACCTGTATTTCTTGTGTCAAATAAACTTATCGTATCGGTATGTATCGTCGAAATCTCTCCCTCTCTCTCTCTCCTCTCTCTTTCTCTCTCTTCTCTCTCTCTCTCTTTATTATCAATATGTTTCTCTGCTGCTCAATCTAAAACGACTTGTATCATCGAATCTCTCTCTCTCTCTCCTCTACGTTCGTAGTCTTTATTCGCAGTGTTAACTTATCTTATCTTTAATCGAGGACATTTCCTATCGTAAAATATTGAATCAACCGTATCACCCGAAAATATATCTGTGTATGTACATCGGAAACGTCACCTTCAGCAACAAATAATTCTCTCGTATCAACGAATATTTCGTGCATGTAGATCGTACCACGTTTAGGTAGTAAATCGAAGCGTTTTATCAGTGCTGTTCATTTTTAGATCAACTCGGAAATTGTAAGTGTATATCGAAAGAGATCTTTATCTTGTGTAGACCACGTACTTTTTGTGGCCGTAACATCGAAAGCGGTTTATATTCTGTCTGCTTCAATCTGTAGATCGAACTTGCATTTATTCATACACCTCTGTCGAACATTCTTTTTGTCTCGTGAGTTCACGTTTAGATCGTGACATCGAAACAGGATTATTCCGCACTCTTCATTGTAGTACCTTCGTATCGTCGAAATATCTTCATACATATACCATCAACTCGTTACCAACAAAATGATTCTCATCGAACTTCTCCTATATCGAGATGCTCTCTTTCGGTCTAATAACATCGAAAAACAGTTTTGTTAATATATATTGTTCGTATTAGATCAACGAAAACGGCTTTCTCTTTCTCTGTGCATACTTTTCTTGTCTGCACATCCGAACATTCCTTTTGCTGGTGTTCTATCCAAATCTCTTCTCTTTTTTAATGTACCTCAATATTTTTTTGAGTAATATATTCCTCGTCGATATTTTTTTATTATCATCTTTATGAGACCATATGTACGCGGTGAATCGTTATAAATTTTTTCGTTGTTCATTTATTCATTTCTTCCAATTTCTTCATTTCTTATTGTACATCAATATTTCTTTTGATCATATGTTTCTCATCGATAATTATTTTCCCTCTCTGAGAATCAACAAATCTCTTCTTATATATCAACGGATCATTTCATTTCACGTTCATTATTTCTTATAATGATCTGTGTCTTCTTCCATCTTCTGTACATTTTATTTATTAATCAACTGTGGATTTGTAGTTTTTATAGCAAATAAGTTTATCTCTCTCTCTCTCTTTCTGAAATATAATAGTTGTGGTGTTAATTTGTAGAGAATATCTTATGTTATTAATTTAAAGAATCGACTTAGTTCAATTTCACAAGACTCCATTCTCGTGAAATATCTTTTACCTGTGGAAATCTGTTGACGAGAATTGCCCTATTTTAATTTCACAAGACTCCTTTCTAGTGAAATATTTTTTTTTATATCCCTGCTGGTCAGGATTTTGACGGACTTATTTTTCATAGCGTGATTTTTTATCTTCTTTGTACTATTGATTAGTCGTTTAGTTAGTTATTTTTAACACATGTTTTAGTATCAATTTTTTCGCTGTACCATAGGTGAGAATCTTTGTGAAACATTCGCTTATCCTGTTGGTCGTATGCAGATTATTTTTTTCATCAAACTGTTTATTGTCATTTATCTTACAGCAAATAAGTATCTTCTCTCTTCTTCTTCTCTCTCTCTCTCTCTCTCTCTCTCTTTCTGAAATATAATTTTTGTGTTGGTTATTGTAGATGAATATTTATGTATTAATGTTTAAAAGAATGACTTAGGT
Source organism: Penaeus monodon (assembly GCF_015228065.2). Classification (NCBI taxonomy): domain Eukaryota; kingdom Metazoa; phylum Arthropoda; class Malacostraca; order Decapoda; family Penaeidae; genus Penaeus; species Penaeus monodon. Next base: position 343,015 of record NW_023659996.1, on the reverse strand, counting down.
CAATTTCACTAAGACTCCGTTGCCGTGCAAATATTTTTTTTTATCTGTGGCATATGTTGACGAGAATGACTTAGGTCAATTCACAAGACTCCATTCGTACTGAAATATTTTTTTTATCCTGCTGGTCATATTGTTGACGGACTGTTATTTTTCACAGCCTGATTTCTATTTATCTTCCTAAGCTATTAAGCTCATTCTTTAGCTTTCTATGTTTTCCAGGACCGTTTAATTTTATATTTTATCCAACTATTAAATTTCTGACATTCTCTATACTATTGACTTACGTCTTATATAGTTAATTTTTCAACCCTGTTTAATTATTAATTTCTTTCTTGACAAAGTTATAATCTCGATAACATTTTATCCTGTTGTTTATTAGTTATTTTTCATCATCTTTATTTTTTATTTTTCCCATATAATCTCTTTCTGAATATACTTTTTGTTGGTTTGTATAAATATCTATTTTATCAATATTAAGAATTGACTTTTTATTTCACAAACTTTCCTTTACGTCGTGAATAATATTTTTTTTTTACCTGCTGGAACATATTTTATCATAATTGACTTAGTTCATTTTTACAAGACTCCATTTATAAAAAATCGTATTAGAGGTGAATATATTCTCATTTTTTTGAGGAAGCATCTTCTTTCTGTAAAGAAGTAGAGAATTTTAAATAGAAAAGATCATATTTTCGCAGGGAGAGTATTAAAAGGAGTAGAGATGATAATAGGTGAAGAGAAGAGAGAGAGTAAGAAGAATAAGAGAAAACATAAGTAGTAGAGAGATTGTAAAAAGAGAGAAGAGAGAGAGAAAGAGAATTTAGAATACAGAGGGAAGTGTATTAAGAGTAATGAAGAGAGAGAGAAGAGAAATTATATTGTAAATAAAAGTATTAAACGGTTATAAGAACAGAAGATTCAAGTTGTGAAAAATGATTATTGGTCATTTGAAAATCAAAAAATTTTATTTATTGATAACAAATATATTAAGTTATTTTTACTAACTCTCTCTGTACCTTACTTGAAGAATGCTGATTTTGTAAACATCTTCTTATCACGTTCGGTTATATTGTAGAGGCATTCCAGTTTTTCATGCGAAAATACTTTTTTTATTCGTCAGCAATATAATTTCTTTCTGTTATGACCAGATCGTAAATATTTGTTTATGTGTAAATCAAATTTATTATTTTTCAGATTATTAAAGAATGACTCTTTTAAATTTCACATTCCACTTTCGTTATATTTTTTTTGTTATCTCTCACTATTCTTCTTTTGTTCTGTACAATAATTTGTACTTTTTCATATTTTACACAGCTCCATTCCTCTTTTGTCTGCAGCGTGATTTATTTATCTTCTTAATTTCAGGTGCTATTGACTTAGTCACTCTAGTTAGAATCATTTTAGTTCGAATTTAACAAGACTCCATTCTCGTGAAATATCTATTAACCTGTTGGTCAGATTGTTGAGAAGGATGTGAAAGATTGATAGGATCAGATTTACAAGACTATCAGAGGGAATGGTCGTATTGCCATGTTAATTGCAATGGGAACATGTCGAAAAAAAACTTTTTATTCAGGTAGATATTTTGTCATTTCTTTTCACCTACGGTTCCATATAGACACCAACGGAATCTGTACGAAGTCGATTTCGATTATCTGTAAAATCCGAATTATTATTAATATTTTTATGATTTTGTGGACTTAGTCGATTTTCTCAGTATTCCATTTTCGTAATATCAAAAAATAATTTTTATCTTGATTGTATATAAATAAACTCAAACACGCTTAATTTAATTAAACTAGACTCTCTCGTACCATTGAATTAAACAAATTTCATACGACTCTATTTTCGTTTAAACATCTTTTATTATGTCGGTTATATTGTTAAGAAACATGTGCATATTGCCATGTTAATTGCAATGGAACATGTCGAAAAAAAACTTTTTAATTCAGGTGATATTTTGTATTTCTTATTCACCTACGGTTCCTATGACACCAACGAAATCTGTACGAAGTCGATTTCGATTATCTGTAAAATCCGAATTATTATTAATATTTTTATGATTTTGTGGACTCTGTTTAATTTTCCATATCGACCGTTTAGTTATACTTTTCTCTCAACTTATTAAACTCTCTCCTCTCTCTCTCTCTCTCCTCTCTCTCTCTTTCTCTCTCTCTTTTCTCTCCTCTCTTTCTCTCTCTTTCATCGATCTATCTCCTCTTCTCTCGAGTTCTCTCTTGTCATTCTCTTCTCTCTCTCATCTCTCATCGTTCTACTCTCTTTTTTCTCTCTCATCTCTCTTGTTTCATATCTCTTCTCTCTCTCTCTCTCTTTCTGAAATAATGTTAAAAGAATTGACTTAGTTCAATTTACAAGACTCCATTTCGTGAAATATTTTAATTTAATTGCATGAAGTTCGACAAATGACTTATTCAAATTTATGTATCTATTTAGTGAGGAATGTCAGCAAATGCCAGTTATTGCAATTGGAACATGTCTGAAAAAAACTTTTATTCAGTAGATATTTTGTATTTCTTTTCACCTACGGTCCATATAGACCAACGAATCTGTACGATCGTTTCGATTATCTGTAAAATCCGTTTATTAATTTTTCATGTTTTGTGACTCTGTTTAATTTTTCCTATCGACACGTTTATTCTCTTTTTTCTCCACAATATTTACTCTCTCTCTCTCTCTCTCTCTCTCTCTTTCTCCTCTCTCCTACTTCTACTCTTCTCTCTCTTCTCTCTCTATTCTCTCTCATCTCTCTTCTCTCTCTTCTCTCTCTCTCTCTCTTCTGTGTTCAGATTCTTTCGAATATGTGTAAAGAATTCGTGAGATTCACGAATTTTACAGAACTCATTCAGAGGGAATGGTCGTATTGCCATGTTAATTGCAATGGGAACATGTCGAAAAAAAACTTTTTATTCAGGTAGATATTTTGTCATTTCTTTTCACCTACGGTTCCATATAGACACCAACGGAATCTGCACGAAGTCGATTTCGATTATCTGTAAAATCCGAATTATTATTAATATTTTTATGATTTTGTGGACTTAGTCGATTTTCTCAGTATTCCATTTTCGTAATATCAAAAAATAATTTTTGTCTTGATTGTATATAAATAAACTCAACCGCTTAATTTATTAAACTAACTCTCTCTGTACCATTGACTTAATCAAATTTCATACGACTCTATTTTCGTTAAACATCTTTTATTATGTCGGTTATATTGTTAAGAAACATGTGCATATTGCCATGTTAATTGCAATGGGAACATGTCGAAAAAAAACTTTTTATTCAGGTAGATATTTTGTCATTTCTTTTCACCTACGGTTCCATATAGACACCAACGGAATCTGTACGAAGTCGATTTCGATTATCTGTAAAATCCGAATTATTATTAATATTTTTATGATTTTGTGGACTCTGTTTAATTTTCCTATCGACCGTTTAGTTATACTTTTCTTCCAACTGTATTAAACTCTCTCTCTCTCTCTCTCTCTCTCTCTCTCTCTCTCTCTCTTCTCTCTTTCTCTTCTCTTTCTTATCTATCTCTCTCTCTCTCTTTCTCTCTCTCTCTCTCTCTCTCTCTCTCTCTCTTTCTGAAATAATGTTAAAAGAATTGACTTAGTTCAATTTCACAAGACTCCATTTTCGTGAAATATTTTTTTTTATCCTGCTGGACATATTGTTGACGAGAATTGACTTAGTTCAATTTCACAAGACTCCATTCTACTGAAATATTTTTTTTATCCTGCTGGTCATATTGTTGACGGAGTTATTTTTTTCATCAGCCGTGATTTTATTTATCTTCCTATAATATTAAGCTCATTCTCTCTAGCTTTCTATTTTTTCCATTGACCGTTTAATTTTATTTTTTATCCAACTATTAAACTTTCTGACTCTCTCTCTGTACTATTGACTTAGTCGTTTAGTTAGTTATTCTTCAACACCTGTTTTATTATTAATTTCTTTCTCTGTACCATAGGTTGAGAATTCTCGTGAAACATCTCTTATCCTGTTGGTTATATACAGATTATTTTTTCATCAACTTTATTTTTATTTTTCTTACAGCAATATAAGTCTCTCTCTCTCTTTCTGAAATATAATATTTGTGTTGGTTATGTGTAGATAAATATCTTATTTTATCAATATTAAAAGAATTGACTTAGTTCAATTTCACAAGACTCCATTTTCGTGAAATATTTTTTTTTTTTTTTTATCCTGCTGGACATATTGTTGACGAGAATTGACTTAGTTCAATTTTACAAGACTCCATTCTAGTGAAAAGAGAGAGAGAGAGAGAGAGAGAGAGAGAGAGAGAGAGAGAAAGAGAGAGAGAGAGATAGAGAAAGAGAGAGAGAGAGAAAGAGAGAGAAAGAGAGAGAGAGAGAGAAAGAGAAAGAGAGAGAGAAAAAAAGAGAAAGAGAGAGAGAAAAAAAGAGAAAGAGAGAGAGAAAAAAAGAGAGAGAGAGAGAGAAAAAAAATTGATAAATAAAACGGTGATAAATAAAACGGTCTATGGAAAAGAAAGAGAGAGAATTCAATATAGCTGGAAGAAAAAATGAAATTATTGGTCGATGAAAAAAAAATATTAATTACAATTAAAATATTATAGATAACCGAAATCGGCAGTCGGCCTGTATGTTGAAGATCTCGAGGTTTTGGTCGTCCTATGAGGGTCTCTCCCACGGCGACGTCCGCTTCTCGAAGAGAAGCTGAGCTTGCAGAGCCTCTCCCACTAACTCGACGATATCACTTTGATTCGCGACCGAGGCATCCAGGTGCTTTTATAGCGACAATACTTTATTTTATACCGTCAGTGACAATATAATTTCTTTTGTTATGACCAGTCGCCTAAAAAAAAATAATTATAAGTTTCAGAAATAAATCAAGATTTCTTATTTTCTCAGGAAGGATTATTCAGCAAAAATCACGTCTCATTGAACAATTGGAGGTCTTGGAAATTTCACTTTCCTTATATTTTTTTTTGTTCGGTGATACAGCTATTCTTCTTTTGCCTGTAAAAGTGAAAATTTGTGAACTTTTTATATTTGATGACACAGCTATTCCTCTTTTGTCTGCAAAGTAAGACATTCTCGTAATATGGAAACACAATTTCTATGTTGGTACATCAATATTTCTTTTGATCAATATGCTTCTCATCGATAATTATTTTCCTCTCTGATGATCAAAAATCTCTTCTTTTATATATCAACGGATCATTTCATTTCACGTTCATTATTCTTATTAATTATCTTTTCTCTTCCATCTTTCTGTACATTTTAATTTTATTCATCAACTGTTTATTTTTCTATTTCTTATAGAAATATAAGTCTCTCTCTCTCTCTCTCTCTCTCTCTTTCTGAAATATAATTTTTGTGTTGGTTATGTGTAGATGAATATCTTATGTTATTAATGATTAAAGAATCGACTTAGTTCAATTTCACAAGACTCCATTCTAGTGAAATATTTTTTTTATCCTGCTGGTCATATTGTTGACGGACTTATTTCTTTCATCAGCCGTGATTTTATTTATCTTCTCTGTACTATTGACTTAGTCGTTTAGTTAGTTATATTTCAACACCTGTTTTATTATTAATTTCTTTCTCTGTACCATAGGTTGAGAATTCTCGTGAAACATCTCTTATCCTGTTGGTTATATGTAGATTATTTTTTCATCATCTTTATTTTTATTTTTCTTACAGCAATATAAGTCTCTCTCTCTCTTTCTGAAATATAATATTTGTGTTGGTTATGTGTAGATAAATATCTGATTTTATCAATATTAAAAGAATTGACTTAGTTCAATTTCACAAGACTCCATTTTCGTGAAATATTTTTTTTTTTATCCTGCTGGACATATTGTTGACGAGAATTGACTTAGTTCAATTTTACAAGACTCCATTCTAGTGAAATATTTTTATTTTTATCAAACTCTCTCTCTCTCTGTTTAATTTTTCCATCGACAGTTTAGTTATACTTTTCTTCCAACTGTATTAAACTCTCTCTCTCTTTCTCTCTCTCTCTCTCTCTCTCTCTCTCTCTCTAACTCTCTCTCTAACTCTCTCTCTCTCTCTTCTCTCTCTCTCTCTCTCTCTCTCCCTTTCTCTCCCTCTCTCTCTGTCTCTCTCTGTCTCTCTGCATCACGAACTGAGAATTAACCTCATCGAATTTCATGCCACTCCATTCTCGTAAAATGTCAATTGCAAAGGGAACATGTCGAAAAAAACTTTTTAACCAGAATTTTCAACATGATGTGGTCTTTTTTCGGTGTTAAAGAACAAGATTTGCTGAATAATCCTTCCTGAGAAAATAAGAAATCTTGATTTATTTCTGAAACTTATAATTATTTTTTTTTTAGGCGACTGGTCATAACAAAAGAAATTATATTGTCACTGACGGTATAAAATAAAGTATTGTCGCTATAAAAGCACCTGGATGCCTCGGTCGCGAATCAAAGTGATATCGTCGAGTTAGTGGGAGAGGCTCTGCAAGCTCAGCTTCTCTTCGAGAAGCGGACGTCGCCGTGGGAGAGACCCTCATAGGACGACCAAAACCTCGAGATCTTCAACATACAGGCCGACTGCCGATTTCAGTTAAATATAATATTTTATTTGTTATTAATTAATATTTTTTCTTCCAGCTATATTGAATTCTCTCTCTTTTTTTTCCATAGACCGTTTTATTTATCACCGTTTTATTTATCTTTTTTTTTCTGTCTCTCTCTGTATCGTTGACTTAGCCTCAGGGAGATATTTCGCCTTTTCTTTTCAGAGTATGTTGTTGCTGAAAGAAATATAGCCGATCTCTAATTTACCAGTACAAATAAAAAATGTTTCGATGACACTGATATACAAACACAAAAAAAAGAAAGATAATTCGAAGAAGAAAGAAATTTCGATGATGTGGGTTGATCTACAAGTGATGAACAGCACGAAAATGATAGTTTCGAAGATACAAGAATGTTCATGGTAAAGTAATATTTCTAAGAATAACCCGCGCAGAAGAAAAGAATAAACTGTTACGAGAGTAAAGAGATTACGCTGTTGCTGAAAGAAATATAGCCGATCTCTAATTCGCCAGTACAAATAAAAAAAATGTTTCGATGATACCGATATACAAACACAAATGAGGAAGAAAAAGATATTTTGATGATGTAAGTTGATTTCAATATAATCAGCACGAAAAAGGAGCAGCAATGTATCACTGAAAGTTTTCCTTCCTTGAAAACCACCGAAAGTTTGAATTTTGAGTTCGTTGTATTTGTTTCTCCCTCGTACCATTTTTGTGTGCGCGTGGTCATATCTAGATCAACCTAGCCACAAATACTTTTGTTACTCTCTTATCATCCAAAACGTATACTGTTTATATTTTCGCATGGGTTATTTTCAACAGAAATCTATCTATCTGTCTTTTTCTTCTTCGCATCTTGCACCACTGATAGTTTGAATTTGAGTGCGATATATAGGTTGGAGCTTTTATTTTCGTATTTGTCTGGCTATTTGTGTATCAACTTTTAATTTTTCCAGCAGTACGTTGATCAGTATTTGTCAATCTCTCCCTTGTATCTGGTCATATGTACATCGTTGTATTTGTTTCTCCCTCGTACCATTTTTGTGTGCGCGTGGTCATATCTAGATCAACCTAGCCACAAATATGTTTTTTTTCTCCTTCGCATCTTGCACCACTGATAGTTTGAATTTGAGTTCGGTATATAGGTTGGAGCTTTTATTTTCGTATTTGTCTGGCTATTTGTGTATCAACTTTTAATTTTTCCTCTCTCCCTTGTATCTGGTCATATGTACATCGACTTGTTTTTTTCTACCAGCAAAATCCTTATTCTAATACAATTTTGTCGAAACAGTATATTATTTTATTTGTGCATCATAATTTTCTAACAGTGTTTTAGTTTCTCTTCCTTGTATCATTGAAGATTTTATGTGTGGTCATATCTGGATCAAGCTAGCAGCAAATTCCTTTCTCTCTTATTTATTAGGTTATGATATATATTGATGTTATTTTCAACAGAAAACCTTTTTCTTCCTTATTCGAAGGTTATCTTCTATGTCGGATATATGTATATCGACGATTTTTCCCAGCAGTGAATAAGCTCTTCTCTATTACCGTGATGATATTCTTTATATTGTTTTCTCCATGTCATTTGTTATATCGGTAGTAAGTTTTCCCTTGTGTTATTTAAACCATCTATATTCTTTCTCCCCTGTATCAATCAAAGTTTCTTTTGTCCTTCTATCGTACAAGGGTGTTGAATAAGGAGATGCAGAACCTTTAGCATACAAGGGTATCGAATAAGTAGATACAGAAACAGACAGATTGACCATATCGCATAGCTATGTGACAGTAGATGACGAGAGCCAGCCATGACGCCGTAGTGGTGTTGTTGGGGTTTCAGCTCACAGAGACACGGTCGCATCCGTGAATCACTTCACGACGACGACGCGGCGACTCTCACGGCAATAGGTCCAGGTCACTTTTTTATCTTTACAAGGCTTCGTCATCGCCATTCGTCGTGGTGGTCCTTTGTCTCCCTCGTCTTCAGGAACTCCTCCACGCTTTGGGCGAGTATTTTCGGCAGAACCAGAGACGCCAATTCCCGCAGCTTGTCCCTCTCGTCGTATACCTTCATGTGGCACAGAAATTTGAGCAGGGCACGTTGTTCCACTGCCTCATTGGCAGGAGTCGAGGATGACGGCTCCTCCACATTTCAGGCCGTCGGCAAACCATCGATTTCCAGATATTGTGGAGGTCGATGTCCGTCCTCAGAATCGACTTGAGGAAAATCTGTGCATCACGGGTGACGTAGATCTCCCCGTCTCCCTGGCAATAGAAGCCCGTGCAGTCGCAACCGGCCGTCATACTGGCGTAGACGACCTTCCCCTTGAGTACTGTCTTCACCGCCAGCTCGAATTCCCTGACTGAGATCCCGTCGTCGTATTGGTCGATGTAATAAAGGCGTTGTATCATGTCGGCCTGTATTTTGAAGTTCTCGAGGTCTTGGTCGTCCCAAGAGGCTCTCTCCCACGGCGACGTTCGCTTCTCGAAGAGAGACTGAGCTTGCAGAGCCTCCCCCACCAACTTGACAATGTCACTTTGATCCGCGACCGAGGCGTCCAGGCTTATGAAGTCGTCGCTGTTCATCGTGTCTTTTCGTCGCGAGGTGATCTGTGCGATGGCCACGGCGTACAACGTATAATGAAAGCAGAGGTCTTCTGAGCTCCTAATTTCTTTGAGAGCGGTGTACACTGCGAGCGGTGGCTGCCTTCCACGCGCTTTTATAGCGACAGTTACTGGGCGGATATCTGTAACGTCATAGCACGCGGCACCGAGACGAGAACCAGACGAAAACGAGACGAATGTAGCACAAGAACAAAACCAAAACAGAACGAGTATAGCTATTGTCGACAAAGGCTAGCAATGTTTCATGTTTCGTCTATGTGCATTATAGTCGAATGGATACATCGGATATACTATATCTCGATGTCAAGTGACGACGTATATATTACACGTATGTCGATATAAATCAACTTTCTGTTGGAACACGAACACTGCTTTACTCCCTGCTACGAGTTTTGAATACGTTTAGAGGATATTTGGAAAAAATAAACTGTCATTTAAAATGAAGATCTATTTTATTATAATATTTACAAAGTTTGCTGCCGCAGTAGTCCCGGATCTTGCAATAGTATAACATTGTCCAAAGTCGTCGGGTTTACATATAATCCCATCCATCACCCCATATTCGACTTTTTTATCACCACAACTAAATTCTAAGTCAGTCAGTTTTTCAGTCAGCGCATCGGTTACCGATGTGATCATTCTCAGTCATAAAATAATATGTTTGAGTAACAGCATCGAGAAAGTATCTGACTATATTAACATATATACATATGCATCTATCATATCACGACTTTTTTCTTTTCTTACGTTTTCGCACATTATTCGACGATCTTTTGTGATTAGCGATAATATCTAAATCGGACTCAGTAGAAGAAAATAAAGTACGAGAAGGAAGAACCGATGACGATGGTAACGATGAAGGTGGATATATTATATATCGAGCAACTAACGACGAGACGGATTTCTTGATTTCTAATATACCTCTGACTAACAACATCGAAAAAGTTTTACGATTCTTATAAAGATATGATATGATGTGTTTTCTTATATCACGACCTACAGAAATATCTTTTTCGAGAATTGTGGTTAGCGTTAAAGCGTCAGGATCTACTGTCTTATAACTATGAAGGAAAATATTTTTGGGCATTGTGAAAATGTTACAACTGTGACGATCGGCCAAGTCTCCGATGGCGCGTTTCGTTTTACTCGTCGTCCATTTTTTAGCGTCGTCATTTCGATTTTCTTTTAACATATTCCCCAAGATGAACAAGACGGTTCGATGATTATACTCGCTATGTTGTTGATACTTCTCTTCAGTAGAGACTTGTATGTTTTGGAGGTTTTAAAGGAACCTGTCCACCGGATCATTATCAGTGGGATTCCGATCTGAATAGCCAGTTCTGCGATATCCTTCGATACACCCGTGATATAACTTTGGATCCTCTCGTTGATGAACGAAAAAAACAACTCCACACCCGAATACCAAAAAAATTCACTAGCACATGTATTGTTCTCTCTTGTCGGAATCGTATTTTTATTATTATTGTAATTATTGTTATCGTTATTATTATATGAACCTATATCGTAAGACTCGTCACTATCGTACTGGTAGGAGGTGGTCCTTTTGCCGTCCTTCTCGCTCGTAATCGACTTGACGACTCCTCTTATCACCTGTCTTAAGAACTGTGTAGTAAACAGCCACTGGTGTAGACTTTCCGTTTTGAGTTTCAGCAGTCTGTTCAAAAGATTCGTATAATACTCCAGCTTCTCGTATTCGTCATCAAATCTTCTCTCGTCTAACGTGTTGACTTCGAGTCTAAGAGAACAAGCGTCAGTATCATACTTGTCTTGGAAAGTAACGTTGTCGTCCTCGTTATGGTGATAGACTTTGGCATAATTGTCGAATATAGGATTGCACAACAACTGATTCTCTTGCATGGTCGTCAGGAGAGTAATATTGACTTCGTGTACGTTAGCCTTTGAAACACAATTTACTTTCTTACATTCTTCCAACTTCCTGATCATGAGTTCTACAGTTATCGTCTTTCGTAACCGCTCTATCTGATCAGCCGAAGGTAGAGGGGGTAAGTCATCAACGACTACACCTGCTTCGATGGCTTCTCGTCTTTTCTTAAATAAAGTTGTGACGACAGCATTGCATTTGAGATGCTGCGTGTGTTCTTCCAAGAGCTTCATGTTAACATCCTCTATGGCCAGCTTGGTCTCTTGTAACCCTTTCTTTATATTTGGTCTGAGGTTGTCGTTTATGTTATATATTAGCTGATGAAGCGACTGTTCTTTTAGTTGCTGACGTGATTTGTGTTCCCGGTCTTCGTGCAATGCGCTCGGTGTATTATTCTCGTGTAAAATATTAAATCGTATATTTGAGAGTGTTAAATTACTCTCATACCTTTCCTCTTCTTCTCTGTTACCATCATCATTATCATCATCATCATCATCTTTTCTTTCTTCTTCTTCTTCGTCTTTTCTTTCTTCTTTTTCTACTTCTACTTTTCCTATTTCTCTTTGCTCTATATTTTCCACATTTCTCTCTTTTTTATTTCTTTTCTCTTCGTTTTCTTCACCAATATTATCATCATCATCACCATAATCATCAACATCATCATCGTCATTATCATCCTCATTATCGTCAGTAATTGTACAAGTGTTAGTATTAATATCGATATTATTGATAGTAAGAGGAGGAAAAGAAGGAGGAGAAGAAGGAGGAGGAAGAAGAGACGGAGGAATAATAATCGTAGAATAAGTAAGAGAGGTAGTATTGTCAATAGTGGTATTATCAACAGCAGTAGCAGTAGTAACAATATTGGTAAAATTCGTAGAAATGGTAGTGGTGGTGGCGGTGGAGGTCTCACCATCGCTATCAGTTTTATATTTTGTCATGAGATATTTAAACAGACTATTTTGGTGATCATCGTCATTATTATTATTATTATTATTATTATTATTATTATTATTATTATTATTATTATTATTATTATTATTATTATTATTATTATTAATTATATTCTGAGAGGCTACAACATCTATATCAGAGTCATCATCTTGTATATTTTTATAATCTGTCGGATCGTCACAAATATTTTCAGCGTGTTCCGTTTCATTTTGCTGCAGACTATTTGTACTGTCACTTTGCTGCAGAATATTTGATCTATCATTGTTAATATCTTCAGTAACTCTTATATCATAGTCATCCTGTATATTTTGTAAAAAGGTATCGTAAATTATTTGTTCTTTGTTCGTGTTGTTGGTATCATTATCTTTACTGTTAGTAGCAGTAGTAATGGTAGTAGTAGAAGTAGTAGTAGTAGTAATAGAATTAGTAGTAACAGCAGCTGTTTTATCGATATCATTATCGCTCTCTATATTATTATTATTGTTACCGTTTCCAGGCCTCGTATCTTTTTTCGTTTTACTCATGGTCACGTTCCTGTTATTTTGTTTCATGGCTTTGGACATAGTATTCTTGTACAGTCTGTATGCATCATAATATCCCTTATTAGATTTGGCTATTTCTATTTTATCTTCCATGAATCGATTCTTGCTTGGAGGTTTATCTGTCTCCATAACGCTTTTCATATTAAGCTGTTCGAATATACCGTCGTTATTTTTATCGCTAATATATTCTTTGTTTATTTCAATCACTATCATCTTCATCGTTTATGCTAGTAACATTCGCATCGTTATCATCATCATCATCATCATCATCATCGTCGTTATATATATTAGTAATACTATTATTGTTACTATTACTACCATCATTGATTTCATCGTTATAATCGTTATTATCATAAAAATCACTATAATCATCGTCATCATCAACGTCGTCAGTCACTATTTGCTAATAAAAATTTTTCCTTTCTACGTATATTGTTATCGTTTTCATCATCTCATCATCATCATCATTTTCATCTGAATCGCTTATAGGCATATCGGTGTTTGCGAGTTATAATATCGACATAGCGAATAAATATCATACGTAACATAGAAAAAAAACATATAACAATATATATAAATATCTATATTATGTCTATAGTAACCTGTATAAAATTAAAATAATAGTATTACTTGTGCGTGTGAGAAAAATAGTCCCGTAAAGAACTCGACAATTCGATTAAAACCGATGCTGATTTGATAATCACCCGATATAGAATCGTGCACTATATCAACCGTTTTATATTTGAAAAGAATATTGAACAGGATATGTGTATGATGTAACATGTTTTTGCCGTAACGAAGTGTAACTCGTTACAAAGACATATTGGGCAAGGTTATGATGAGTTAAGACGAACAGTAATTTGAAAATGATGATGATGATTATGATGGATATGGTAATGATAACGATAATAATATTGAGAAAAAAAAACAGATACTTTGGGTTGAGAAAAAAAAACAGATACTTTGGGTTGAGAAAAAAAAGATACGTTGATTTTTCTTATTTACTCGTAACAGATTATACACCTCATATATAAAGTAATCTCCAGTTACCAAATATTTATTTATCCATCTAGTATCGACTCTGTGTTCTTCGTTCTCTGTTCGAGCGAGAAACGCTTGACCTGTTGGTAACTGGATTGGATTTTTCATTTCCCTTAGATTCTGTCTATTTCTGCCGTGTCGATGCTGGATCCGTCGTCGTGTTCGTCAGAACTCACGTCGCTAAAATTTTCATCGACATTCTCGTCACCAGCATTACCGTTGTCGTTAGAAAAATTACCGGATTTGAATTCTTCAGCGTCTTTGCAATTCCATCTGGTTCTTTTGGCAGTGTCGTTGCCGATTCGTCGTCGTGTTCGTCGGAACTCACGTCGCTAAAATTTTCATCGCATTCTCGTCAGCGTTTTCACCAGCATTACCTTAGCGTTATGAAAATTATCCGGATTGAAATTTTCAACGTCTTTTCCCAATTCCATCTGGTTCTTTGGCAGTGTCGCTGCCGGATTCGTCGTCGTGTTCGTCAGAACTCACGTCGTTAAATTCTACATCGCCATTCTCGCCAGCGTTACCGTTATGAGAATTAACTGGATTGAAATTTTCAGTCGGGGATACTGTGGATATAACGGCGGCCGTGGTGACGGCGCCTACGCCAGAGTCGACGGAAGCACCGCTGAGACCAATCTAGGTCCTCGGCTGGTGTCGTTGCCGGATTCGTCGTCGTGTTCATAAGAACTCGCGTCGCTAAATTTTTCATCGGCGTTCTCGTCAGCGTTTTCGCCAGCATCATCGTTATGAGAATAAACAAATACTCTGTCTCTAAAGTTTGTTAATATTGACTTCAGAAAAAATCTTTTACGTAAATAGGATATCACACCACACACGCCAATTACACATATTCCGAACATTATACAACTCCACATCTTCATCATCAACAATCGGCCGATCGGTCATCGATCCCTCGCTCGTGTGTGCGTACGTGTTGTGCTATGTGACGAATATAATATGTGGTGAGTCGCATTCGTCATCGAAAGAACGATATGCAACAAAAGAGCAATATTAATATTTACGGTACTCGATAAAAGAATATTAATGATAATATCGAATGGTTAAGCTGTTTTCAGTTTTTGCTGGACCATCACGGAAACGGCCGCTATCTTCTTGTCGTAACTTGTGTTTTCTTGAATAACTTTATCGTGTCTAGTCCGTCGGTGCAAGAGCCCAAAAGGAGATAAGCAGTATTAGTTATGTCGGATCGACTAATCCACTGACTTCTTAGCATTGTTCCTTATCAGCCTCGACAGGGGTACGATTAGATCTCATCGTGAATAATTTCAGTCCTCTTGATGCGTTTCAAGATTCTGGAAAGAGATATAAAATCACCCCTAGGACGAGTTTTAACGGTGTTCGTATCGGTCAGTGCAAAACGGACACAGCGTAACGTTCACCTGCGCGCGTTCCATGTGCGAAAAGGAGAGAGCCTGACATATCCGAATTGCTGCGATTAACACGGATAGGATATCCGGGACTACCGACAGATACCACTGGCAATCAGAGCAGACACAAACTTGAATATACTACTGACTCTGTATTTCGCGAGAATACTTTTCACCGCCTCCACGTTGTGGGATAGTAGGGCTATCAACCGCCAAAAGTCAAAGTGGAGTTCGGGCGTTCCAGTCTCTTCAAATGCTTCGGTCCCGTCATTTGGACACACGAGATGATAGATTACAGAGCTTCTCTGACGACGTCCTATACTTATCAACGGGCATGTTATTCTTATCGATTCTCAGTATTATGTCGATCATTTTCTTGATCATTTCGTCCGAATAGTTAATACTGTTTGTGTTAAAACTTCCAAGTAGCTGTTGGCGTCGTCTCAGGCGAGCATATTCCCGAAGAATAAGTGTCATTTCATTTCTGAACATCGATAAACATTCGACATGTTTTCTTGGGCATCTTCGTCGAAGCGTAGCCAAGAAAATTTCGCTACCACTCATTACTTGCCTCTCATGTCTTAAAATTACATCGACTACCTCTTTGCGGTTTGTTATGACTAATGGTTGTTTATTACAAGACAGCTGCGGCTGCGGCAGCGGCAGCGCAGTGCTCGGTGGTGGTGATATCCATCACCTGTGGTTTTTTTCTGTTTCTTCTTGTCTTCATGTCGATTGTTATTACTGTCGTAATAATACCTTTTCAATATATTTCTATTTTTTTTCTTCTTCTTCTTCATCCTGTTACTGTTATTATTAGTAATATCATTTTTATTAACATGTTGTTTCGAATCATTTTTGTTAACATGTTGTTTCGAATCATTATATAATAACAATACAGACATATAGTCATCTAAGTCGATATCACTGGTATCAGTGCTACTCTTGTCGCTGTCGTCATTATCCGGTTCTTTCTTTCTCCTCCTCCTCCTCTCATCATCATCATCATCATAATCGTCATCATCGTCATCAATATAATCATCTCTACCACCATTTCTGTTGTTGTTATTATTATCTACATCATCATTCGTATCAACACCATCATTATCATCATCTTCTTTATCATCATCACCCTTAAATCTAGATGATGTGTTCATATGATTATTATATTCCATTTTTTTGTATTGTTTTTACTATTCATATTACTATACGAATTCATGCTACTAATATATATATATAATGGTGTATATTAATCAACATCCCTCAGCCCACCCAAAGATTACAAAATTGGTTAGTCGTGAATCTATCTTTTATTATTCTCATCTACATTTTGGATATCGTTGATCCTTTTTTTTTAATTTCTTTTTACTGTTTTGGATTATTGTATATCGACGTCGACGTTCAGACGAGCGCTATAAACGGTTTATGGGAGAATGTCGCACATATCGTCTGTGCGATCTCCTGCTGAAGTTTATTTTTCCGATTCTGCAAGAACGCCAGATGTTGCATTGCTAGACTCTGTGGTTGTTTGTACGGTTGTTACACTAGCGGTAACTGTTGTTGCACTAGCGGACTCTGTCGGAGCCTTAACATCCGTCTTTAAATTCCTGAAAGGGTTTTTTATTCTCGGATTCGGGTTCTTTGTTTTCCATATCTTGGGAACGTCCTTTGGTTTCGATGTATTATTGGGTCCTGAGAGACATCCTCGTGTTCTTGAGCTGGTGAGGCTTATTTTCTTTTTCGTCCTGATGTTATCATTCATTTGGTCTGTCGATCTTTTGTCTTGGGAGAGTACCTCATTTTCTGTCGTTGCTGATGCGTTAGTACAATCGCTGTCACTGTTTTTACACATATTGTTATTGCCGTTATTATTATTATAATCCTCTTTAGACATCATCGCTTCTATATCTTCCGGTGTCGCCCTTTTCTTACAGCTATGTTTCTTTACTGGCATTGTACCAATGATATTGCCGAGGATTTTGTAGTATAGAAAAGTATGACTAGAACACGAACATGTACAGAACATATAAATACAAAGTTTTATTTCCCCCGATTGTGAGAATATAATTTCATCTTCTCCTTCCTCCCACCCCCTACACACATACACATACACACACGCAAGTAATACTATTATTTTAATTTTATACAGAGTTACATAGACATAAAGAACTCGACTATTTTTCTCTCAGATGAGTAATTTTAACAACGGAATAAGAGAACAGTCAACTAAACATAAGACGAGTAGAATATTAAATATAAAGACAGATAGAACACAAAGAACGAAAAAGGAAATAACACATCCCTTGTGATCTATCAAAAAAATCCATCGCTAAACCTGAATTGAAAATACATTAACTGTTCATCTGCATAAGATAGGGACAGTTTTGTGCAGCGAGGGCGCATGGACCCATGCCTGTTTCCTGAGGTTACGTTCATTAACGTTCCTCCTGTGGACTCGGCAAGTGAGGCTCGAGTATCGAACACATTACGCAACTGAGAAAAATGTACGGTGTGTCAACCACGACTCGCAGCGAGTTGCCATCGAGGATCCTCTCTTCCGTGTTTCTATAGACATTATGTAAGAATAGTGGAGCTTATCCATAGACAAATTTCGTTTTCGATAAGAACTGAGAAGGAAGAAAGAGAAAACAATAAAATGATACAAAACACGCAACGGTATCTTCATGCAGCGTACGTTTATGTGGCGGCGCAGCGTACGTTTATAATGCGGCAGAGGTCGTGTAACCCAACTCATTCAGAGAGAATTGCTCACGCCGCCAACAGTGAAACAGCGAGAGTAGCTGGATGAATATTTCCGACTACCAGCGACTTGGCGAAGTAAGTTTAACGTGCTTTTATTGTTAGTATTCAGAAATCACGAAATGATATATCAGGAGTGAACTTTAAGTGACGGTGTTAATTTGAAAATCGCTGATAATAATTCCATTTCTGTACTTTCTAGATCGGAAAAAAAAACAAGTGCTACCGAGCGATGGTCGCCCCGCATAACTCAGGCATCGCGACAAGGTCGTTCGTGAGGATCTCGGGCAGCGGCCCTTGCAGCGCCGCCGGCACCGTCTATATGGATTTCTCCCGCGTGTGCGGCGCGGCCGCCATAGTGGCCGCTCGGCACCGGCCGCCGCAGGCCGTGATGCAGGCACAGCACAGGCGCCTCAGCAACAGCATGGACGCGGCCTTCCTCAGGAAGATGGCGGCGATCGAGGACTCGTTTGCCGAGAGCGCGAGAGTGGAGATCGGCGGCTCGGAGGCCCGGCGGGCGAGGAGAGAGGTGTCCGACCTCCGCGCAGGAGCCCGAGCCGGAGGTGGTGCTTCAGCTCGACCTGCTGCAGGGGAGGGGAGGGGCGTCCCTGCCAGAAAGCGGACGTCCGCGCTGCCTGCGAGAGACCGAAGCCCTGACGGCGGCCAGCGCAAGCGCCTTCGCTCTCATCCCAGTGAGGAAAATGGGAAGGCGATTGCTCCGCCTCAGGCCAAGGCGCCCAAGACGATATACATCGTCGTGGGCGGCGCCGGGGCTGTTTCCCCGACGCCGAGCGAGGAGCCTGTGGGAATGAAGGGCGACGACGCGCGGCTGAGGATGGTCGCAGCGGGGCAACCCTTCTTGCTCAGCGCCGAATCCCTGAGGCGGCTGATGGACCAAACGAACCGACTCCTGCAGGAGAACCAGGCTCCTGTCGCAGAGGGTGCGGGCCTATCAGCTTAACGAGTCCGTATTGCGCTAATGCAAAATTTATTGTGCCTCCTTGTTATTTTATCTTGTCGTCTTAGCGACATAGACTCTGACGAACGCATCGAATCCAGCAACGAAGATTCCCGGTTACCAACAAGTCAAGAGCTCGTCATCTCGCTCGACAAAAAATGGAGGTGGTGACGAACGGGCGACGGACGGTGAACATCAGCCTACTGCTCGGTGACTACTGTTTCGTGTAATATTTCTGTATAACGTACAATATGTTATGAGGTATTAAATTAAATATAAAAAGTGTATCTATTTTTTTATTCAGCCTAAAAAGCGTATCTATTTTTTCTTTATTCAGCCAATGTCCTACGTAAACTTATTTTTATTTCGTATCTACTTGTCATATATAAACTAGACGAATACAATAAACCCTTCCAGTCACATAATAGGCAATAGAATACCATCATAACATTTTCCGGTCAAGTGTATAACACCTAGCGATGTATCATCCTACAGAGGATGTTTACAAGCATAGGGAAGATAATCTCGGAGTGGAGAGAGGTGTGGCCGTAGCCGATTGGTTTCTTTCCCTGTCTTCCGATAGTTGCCTCACTCTTCCACGGATTACTGTGACAGACTCATCGCTCTGTGCGGATGCTAGACATTTATCATGCGACGAGTCGTTTGTGATATCTCTACCAAACACGGCAGGGAAAAAGAAGAGCAATGCGCGAATTCCGAGACCTCGAATGTTGATTCCGTCGCTATCCGCAGCAGCTGCCATAACCGATAACATCGCCAAGATACAGATTGCGGCCTTTAAGATACTCGCCAAGGCGGGTTTACAGGATGCCGTATTAGTGAGCGGTCCGGAAAATAGCAGGGCGAGTCGTAGAAAATATATAAGGAAGATCCTGAAGAATCAGAGTTCCTTCGATGCTGCCGTGCGTGATCTGTATAGGCTTCGCGATCAGGCCTTGGGTGGTAGCCTCGAGGGTGCCAGGAACGCCTCTCCCGTTTCGATAGCGATATGCTCGTGGGCGGTGGGACTGCTCGACAATATCATATTTATTCTAAGAGAGATCGCAAAGAAATCATCGAAGCAAAATACAGCTCGGGAACTTGTCGACGGGGTGTCGCTCTCTAAACACATCGGTGACATAGACGCTAACTCCGCAGTAAGATTATTCAACGAAACTCTCGAAGAGACGCTCCGGAAAATAGTGCAGCGTGACATAAGTAACGGCGAGAATGCAGACAATCTCAATTCGCTCTATAGAAATGTTTTACGAAAGAGACCTCGCCGAGGATTCAGAATCGATAACCGTATGAAGATCCAAGGTTGGACATCAGATTGGCACGGTCATGAGAGAGATAAAAAGCTGCACGGCCAACCCGACTGTAATATTAAGGTTGCGTTAGGCAGTAAGAGAAAACTCTATAGTCGGAAAAATACGAACGGCGATGAAGAGGACGAGGAGGAGGAAGAAGAAGAAGAAGAAGAATACGCATATCACATCACTCAATTATTCGCACAATCCTTTTTACAGACAGTGTGTTCTATGCTCTCTACAGTTTACCGAATTGATGACCCGTTTTCAGCAGACGGTTTTAAGACGTTAACAACGAGTTTAAAAAAGAACGATAGAAAACTCATGTATCTGGGATCATTTTTAATTCCCTTCACGGCTAGTTCCCCTGACGACGCACAACTGATACCGACATCAACTATCACCACCACTACCAACGATAACCAGAATGTTAGTCTTCATACTCCCTTATTGTTCATAAGTTTTCCGGGTGATAAAACGACAGATAGTGGCAACGACAAGACGGTGACCCGAATTAGAATAACCGACAGATTAACCGTTAAAGACGCGAATAGAATAAATAACATTTTGACAAGAAACACGGCCGAGACCGAAGGAGGAGGAGGAGAAGAAGCAGAAAGAGAAGTTTATGACAAATCGGGTATTCTGCTACAAGGATCTGTGCCCGTCTTTTGGGAGCAGTCCGGTATGACAGATATCTTTCTTAAAAATAAGGTATTCGTCGATTGGTTTAGGTCCATTATTCAGATGACCCAGGCTGGATTTAACAAATGTAGTATAGGTACTGGTGTATTCTTGGCGAAGACGGCATTAGCTACTCATTATCGTAACAGTGATAACGATAACGGTGACGATAATGACAATAACAACAGCAGCGATGCCTGTTCTCGGATTCGCCTCGTTGATCATAACGGCCGGGAAATAATCGATCCGCTCTCGAAAGAGAAAGAAAGACAACAGAGAGCCAACGCGAGGTATGCCAGAGAATGTTTACACGAACTAGGAACGGCACTCACGCAGTGGACGTATCAGCCTCATCGAGATTCTACCGCCGATGCGCTGGCAACTTTCAACAACGCTAAGATCGTTTCGCTCCTGCACGACCTGGGCGATAACGAGAGAAGGCTTCTCTCGGATGTCGGAAAGGGTGGCCGCAATATCGCCGCTCACGAGAATGCCAGAGCCACGCTCTACGACAGATTATTAGATACCATCGGCGATGCCGACAGATCTCTGGATAATACGATCGTTAGCAGGTCCAACTCTCTCACGGGTGGTGGTGTCGGTACAACCACCATTGGAGACGATCGCTTCCTAATGGCGAGCGTGCCCCGCGAAGTGGCCGGCGTGTTTAATCTCGGAGGGTTTCTAAAGTTAGGCAGAGCTTTCAGGTTCCCCCTTCACGAAAATCGAAAGCACAATCTAAACGCCCTGTCGAAATACTTGACGAACATCAGCAACATGCTGCTGCAGGGTTCGATCAACATCCACCTCGGAGGCATTGACGAGGCGTCAGATTTTACGGTCGAACCCAAGCGAATGCAGGCGCTGAATAAACTGTCGCACAGAAATACCGCCAGATACATTAGGAACATCGACAACATGAAGAACGCGTGTGTGCGGAGGTGGGGTGGCTACTGTGATAACGTGGGCGTCGCCATTTCGGCCCTGACGGGTGCGACCAACACGGAGCAGCCGCTCTACGTAATGGTAGAGACGAGTCCCGTTGGTCTGCACGGTCCCGGGGGTTCTATCCGCAACGTCGTGCGTCTGCCGGTGTTCATCATCTCGAAACTCATCGCCTATAAAGTCTTCCTGGATAAATCTTTACGAGACAAAACCCCTCAACAAGTTAGACGGTTGACCGAACTGATACTCTCCGGGGATATGACAGAACACACTTTCGTCAGTCTCATCAGTTACATATGGCTCAACACGGCGTTCTTCTCCATCGTCGGTGTCAACGGCAGGATCCTCATCGACAGTTTCGCGAACAACGTCGGAACGCTGATGTACAGAGATTACGTGGAAACGCGAGCGAATCACGACCAATACTTCAAGAACATAAACGATTTCAGCGTGGCCGAAATCATCAACAGGCACGACCAGCTGAATAGAGAAGAGTGGAAAACGGGTTCCGGGGACAGGTCCATCAACTCCAAGAACATCGCCAAGATAGTAGACGATCTACTGAACAGCTTGACGAATTTCATCTCGAACGACGACGACGACAGCTGCGGAGTCGAGCTGCTGGGAGACAGCTCTGACATTCGAAAGACGGAGATTCCGTTCCATAGTATATTATCGGACGAAAATCGCCCTCGACTTTCATCTCTGATCCAATTTATAAGTTCTTGCACCGACACTATGATGAAACTGAAACCCTTGTTCGAGCAAGCCAGAAAAAACAATACCGCGTCATTGACCGATTACCGTATAGCGGAGATATTCACGAGTGCGCTAAAGCGACAGTTAAACAAGGAGGAGAGTGAGACGATTAACAACAAGTACCGCTTCGAGCACGACATGCCCCTGTTGATGACCGTAGACAAGACAGACGTTACCGTCTGTGTGCCAAAGGGTTACACGTATTCTTCGATATGCTCATATTTAAAAAACATTCATCCCGAATTTCAAGGCCTCGAGACTATCCACGGCTCGGTCGGCAATTTAAAAGAGTACGTCGTAAAGGCATCGTCGCCGTCCCTGAGTCTCGAGAAAATACAGAGCGTTTATCAGGACGCTCTCATCGTCGCATATCACGTACTACACACGGTACCCTCCGCATTGGACGTATCCCCTCTACTGAGCTTTATTAAATCCTTGTACGCCAATGTCGTCTTGACTCTATCCCGCCAGCAGAATGCCTTCTTCCCCTTACCCCCTCACACGCTCGCGCTCTTCAACCTATGGGTTCCGTCCGAAAATCTCTTCTCCAAGTGCATCGACGCTTTTCTACAAACGACGATCGATTCCGTGAGAGAACTCAATCCCTCTTGTCTGATGCTAGGACTTACAGACCTACCCGACGATTTATGCGGTGAAGACGACAATCACAACACGGGGGCCGTCTTCAAATTGGCCAAACGCTTTAACGCTATAGGATGCCGTCGAGCGGGTGATAAAACGGGCGGTCCGGCAGCGGCAACAGAAGAAGAAGAAGAAGAAGAGGCAACATCAACAACGGCAGTAGCAGCAACGGCAGTACAGCAGCAGCAGCTTCTTCTTCTTGTTCCGAAAGCGATGTGTTGGTGCGGCATTGCCTAAGAATGCCCACCTCTTATTTTTCTCGGAAGGCTTTACCTCTGTTCGACAGGATCGTCACCGATAACGACGAAACGTTAACACCCAGTCAGATAAGAGTGCTGTCGTCTTATTACAATCCCATGTTGAGGCTCAGGGAAAGCGAATACGCCGACTGGGAAAACACCCTCCTCGGCAATAGAGCGCTCGAAACTCTGCCGACATCCGATTCCACCTTCAATATGGCACTCGATAAAATAATATCGAACCCGAACGGCCTGGGTTCGTCCCTTACCAGATCGATCACTCTCTATTCGAAAGATTTAATTTCGAGGGCTCGAGAGATAAACAGGTATACCAGAGACCTTTTAACCGCATCGAGTTTCCACAGAGATTATAAGACGAACGGTAAAACGAAGGATGTCGATGAGGTCTTATCGATCATGTCTAATCGATTATATAAAAATAATAATAACGATCAGTCTACAGACCATGTCGATTCTTCGTGGACTACACTGTCTATGCTCACATCACCGCATCACAGAACGAACAATAGCTTCTTGAGCAATAGAGACAACCAAGACACATCCTTCTCTTCGCTCGATGACCTGTCTGTCAAAACCGATTTAGTATACGAAACGATTGACAACGTTCCCGTCTTTAAAACTGCTCTAGTAGAAGCCACTAGAGCCATATACGAGATGTGTATCGTTATCAGTATTCTGAGTATCGATAGTACCGCGAGGATGTCGGCTCGAAAGATGATAAAATGGCTATCGGCCAATTCTCCGGTGCTCGACCATCTTAATTTATCGAGCACCCATTCTCTGATCGCACTCTTAGCCAAACCGTCACAGTATAGGACCTTTCTCTCTGTAATCGAAAATAACCGCCGTCGCAATTCTCCGTCTGAGAGAGACAGAGGAAAATGTAAGAGACATGTCTTTGCTAGATATACCACAAACGGAGAATACGATGGCGATGATGTCGGGGGGGACGATGATGATAATGAAGATGATGATGTCTGCACCAAGGTTTATGGTGTTGATCGCATCGGCAAGGATCATGTGGATTTTGGATTCTATAAAGATTTCTATTCAAACATTGCGGATATATTTGATGATGGTCACAGGCGTAACGACTTATTATCGTCGAAGGGTTGTTATGACGACGACGACGATGATGATGATGATGTTGATGATGACAACACTACTGCGACCATCAGAGGTGACACGTGCAGTAGAGCTCGTTTCTCGCCTTCGATAGGCAACACTTACTCGTTACTGACGAGAGAGTGTAAGGTTTTGAAAAGGGATTACATCGCATCTATAAAAAAGATCGAGGCTTTCGTCAATGATATAGCAAGGGACGATTCTCGTTATAAGAGAAATCTAGTCGAAGGAAACAAACTGTACCGTTTATTATTAACGATACTGGGTAATAATTTCGCACTAAACAAGAAAACCGGCGGTAGCGGTCGTCAGAGCGTGCTCGAGGAATTAATGGCCAATGTTCTACTAGCGATTGCGTGTAGAGCCATCGAGAACGACGGAGAAGCGAAGATGTATCTATTGGCCAGCCAGATCTGTCGCTCTAAAGAAATCGTCGCTCAAACACAACGCACCACCAACACCACGCACAGTTCGCTACGGTGTCTCCTGGGCCTAACGGGAATTACCGAATACGGCGAAGAAGCAACGCGATCCGTCTTCGAAATGCTGCCAATGGACGACGTTAAGCTGTTCATGGGAAAGACGTTTCTGCAAAAAGGTTTATTCTTATCCTTTTTCCTCAGATATTTTTTATTGGGTTATCTAGATACAAATATGGAACTCTCGAGTCTAAGCGAGGATACGAGATTGAGCATAGCGAAACTCGTAATAGTCTGTCAGATTGTGTGTGAGACGTTTAAGAATGTGACAACCAAAGGCGTATCGGCTAAGAACGCCGCTCTGACCTTTAAGCGGGTCTGGAACCACGTGAGAAATAAAGACGCGGACGAGATGCGTAATATTTACAGAGACTTGACAAAATTAATCGGAACGGGAAAAAGAGAAAGAGATGGGGAAGGTGCTATCAAAACAGACACAAGCACACTCTCCGAAATTCTGACTGGTCCTTCGATGCTCTCGGAAAAACAGAAACAGCATTATGTGGACCGTCTCTTTAAGACTAATAAGACCCATAAGAAAGGTTATAGAAAATCGCCGTCGATCTATACGTGTATTGCAAGCGATCCGTGTTCGTCTATGGATATCGACTCATCTTCTACTATTACAACAACTGCCGCTAATAAGATATTATTTGATGGTATTTATAACAATAATTTTAGATACGACCACGATAACAATGATTATATGAGCGATGCTGATTCTACTAGCGATATGGATTATGATGACGATGATGATGTTGATGAAACCGATGATAAGGATATTTATTATAAAGAAAATAAATTTGATGTTGATGATGACGATGATGATGACGATGATGATGATGACGATGATGATGATGACGATGATGAGGAAGAGGAAGAGGAGGAGGATATACTCGAACATTATACAAATTATAATAAATTATATTACTACAGTGACAATCTCAGTGATATGAAGAGAGCCATATCCTTTATATACGGTCGTAACTTTTTCATGGAAGGATGGTCTCACAGCGATATTCTAAGACTAGCAAATAGAGGAGGCGACGACGACGACGGCGGCGATGATGATGATGATGATGATGATGATAATGACACAAATAGCAAGGGAAACGACATGGGAGACGACCAACATTATAAAAATTATCTAAAGAAACTCGCCTCTTTCAGAAAACAATTTGCACCTAAAGACGTCTATATAGACGAAAAGGGAAGAATTGTATCTGTGAGGCTAACCAAAGAGAATACCGTAATAGGTGAGCTTTTTGCCAAGAATACTATGGATTCGCCTAAGCGAAAAAAGATGAGAATGCAGATAGAGAAAGATTTTAAAACATCGAATAATAATAAACAAAACATAGCTCTGTCTCATACCATGACGACTCTTTCTCGCATCAACGCCAACGTCAAAAAAGTGTACGAATCGTTCTATGCCGATTGTTCGAATTCTCACACGGGAGAGACGTTACGAGACCAGCTCTTCCTGAATGTTGGTTTACAGAGTATTGTCCACAATAAAGAAAATTTGATAAAGACGGCATCCGTCAACTCCCCTGCCATTATCACGGAGGTAAGGATAAAACCGGACTCGACGTCGACCATTGCGAACAGGGCATTACCCGTACAAACTTTTAAACGACTGTTAGACAAGCTCTATCCGGAAATATATTCGAATTGGTTATATGCTCCCGTTTCGAGATTGACCCTGTCACTCGGATCTAAAGGAAATAGCGAATGCGCTGACAACGGCGGTAATGACGACGACGACGATAACGGTGGCGGTAACGATAACGTTAACGGTGACATTGCCGACTCAAAGACGAAAGACGAGAGTGATGAGAAGAAAGACGAAATTATAAAGTCGAGTCAACAATATCTACAATTATCATTGGATTACATTAGTGACATAGATAAGATATGTATGGTTCTATTAAAGTACGATGGTGATAAATCTAGTAGTAAAAAAAGAAGTAGTAGTAGTAGTAAAGAATATGATTTGGTAGAGAAAACTATTAAATTGTGTAATAAAGAACAACAATTGGCTTATGAAATTTACGAACAATCTAAAGAATTGTTTTCTCAAATGATGGAACTGCAAAGTGATGTGAAAAATATGTACGATAAAATTTATGACGATACATGTAGAATTTTAGATAAAAGAAATACGATATTAAGTATATATGATAATTTTAAACAGACATTAATTGAATATTCCTCTTCCTCTTCCATAAATAGATCATTTCTTGCCAGAGTTAAAAATCAACATTAAAAAAATAACACCACCACCACCACCACCACCACCACCACCACCAACAACACCACCACCACCACAACAACAACAAGACACACCACCACCACAACAAGAAGAAATATTACTATCATCCCTACCAGCACTACCCCCATCACCATCACCACCACCACCACCACCACCACCACCACCATCAGGTTCCAACCAAAAAGACAACGACGCCGATGACTGTGTCGAAAGAAATCACACAGATCTTCTGACGATTGCAGCTCTCGTATTATGTGGTAAATTTTCCAAACTAACGCCTCTGGTTGTAGAATGGTTAATCACTTCGAGAAACAAACTCGATAGGTTACAGAAAAAGCTCGAGACAGCCATTACCTCTCCTGCGACGGAGAGGACCCGTTCTAGTAACGTTTTGCTCAGCAACATTTTCAATACGAGGATGAGACACGTCGACGGTGTTCTGGGTTTGACCTCCCCCACTCTATTCGTAAACGAAGACGTGCGGAAGGCAGGAAACCAACCTGTTGTCCTACAAACGATGTTTCGGGAAATCAATAGCAGACAGATGTTTCACAGCGAACCCCAGAGGATTAGCAACATCCTGAAAGTCGTCAGGGACGCTCTGCCGACGTCTCGCTTCTCTCTCTACAACATGTCGGTATACGAGCACTTAGGTAAAACGACGTCGGATAAGATCACGGGCACCGTGAACATCGGACTAGGACACACGCTCAACGAATGCGACGATCGGATATTTGCTCGGCCGTCTAAGAGTCTCTCCGATTTCTGTCGGCAGCAGAGAGCGAACCTGAGAGACGGTTCGATCGGTCCGATTCATCGCATGCTGCCGGATGGAAAGACGAGCGACGGCGTCGATTCGGAACCCACTTTCCTCAGCCTGCACCGGGAAGAGCAGGGCGTGGGCGGCGGAGCCGGTGCCGTCATAACGGTGTCGAGCGAAGCCAACTTGTACGGCGACATCAATTTTCTAGTGGCCCTACACATGAGATTCGTCGAGCTACAACAGCACCTGAAGAACAAGAATAATAGCAATATGAAGGAAATGCTGACCGTTCACAAAAAGATGATAGACAGAGCGTTCTATAGGAAAGCCAACAGCAAGGACGAACAGGAGAGATTGATCGGACTGATCAACAAAAACGGAATATATTCCGATTACGTAGCCTTCCGAGCTATGAGAATGATGCACAGCGTGCTCTTGGCCGTAAACGAGAGATGCGAACCTTACTTCATCGGTCAAAAGGACATCACTTTTTCGATGAACATGTATTCTAAACTGGTGGAGGATCTGGCGGCTCTCGAATACCACGAATCCGTGTTGGTCTTGTACAAAAACAGATTGTCGTCGATAGTGAACAAGCTCAGACAGTACATAAACATCGACGCTCTGAATCTTTCGTCGTCCAAGGCTGCGATCGCCTCCGTGGTCCTGTCGTACACGCCGTATCGACAGTTTACGATCCGCAAGGAGAACACGGCCGACACCGAAATGGACGACGTCGACGACTTTTTGACGTTCATCAAACACGAACACTGGAACATGTCGAAAGCCCTGAATACCGTATCCGCCGCACTGTCGCAGATCGTCAGAATAAAGAACGAAATAGCCTCTGCACAGGCGACTTGCATTAACATGAACACGATTGAAGATCGGCCCAGCGCCGCACCGTCCGGAAATGACGGCGGAGAGGACGATGAGGAGCGCGATGGCACCCGTGACGACAGCGAAACGAAACCCACGAAGCGATACAGAGAATCCCATTACATTCCTTCCCGTTGCGGGAAATACATCCGTCACCCCGTTACTAACATCTGCGTGAGACTAGAGGAGGAGTTAATGGAAGGCGAGACCGCAGCCCGTCGGATTGAGCGCGAAGCAACGCGAAATAAACTCCTCGTCACCAGAGCAAAGTTGAATGCGATCAGAAACTCGAGACCGGATATCGCCTCTCTCTTTATGCTAGATTCTCAAGACGACAGTTTGATGAAACGGTTTATTACAGTTCTCGAGGGTGCTCTGAGAGGCACCTCTCACACGAGACTGATTCCGGTTCAGACGTCGGTCGGACAGCACTGGAATAATCGTCGTCCTCCGACTATTTTTCCTTCTTCGTTTTCCGGTAGATTTGTCTTACCCGAGTCGCAGAAATATGCATCGAAAAAAGTTCCTTATATCCCAATTGTGGCAAGAAATCAAGTAAGGTATAGTGATGACACAAACATTCCTTCTCCTACTACTACTACTACAACCACTAAGAGTTCAGATTTCTCGACATTATCTTCGTTTAGAATATATTCCAAAATCCTCCAAGCTCATGCGGCACATTCGTATCTAAATTTTAATATAGCTAATGTTGTTGGTCTCTTTTCGAGTTCGGGCATTTTCAATCTGAGCCACGAAGATGCAGCTCTGTTTCGCGGACTCGAATCACCGTCATCGTCAGGCGCATCGTCGTCGACCGATAACCGGAGTAGGAGTAAGAATCATCTAGGGAACAATATCGTGTCGATTGATAGCGAAAACAATATCGATGATAATAATAATACCGGTAACATCTACGGCAGCAAGTTTATTAACGACAGAAATATGGAATCGATGAGAAGGACCATCATAAGACAGGCTATCGAAGAACTAAAATCGTCCAATATAGCGAATTACCAGGAATACGAAAATTTGCACGCCGCAAAGAGCAATGTCGAGGAAGCCCTGGGAACGATAGACGTTATGATTCAAAAGGCCAACGAATCCGATGAGAATAACCTCATCGTGACAGGCGAATATAACGAGACGCTTTCTAGTAAATTTACTGACGATTTTTCGACGTTGGCTTCGCTCAAGGAAACGGCTTATAGAAATTTGAGGAGCATAATGGATAACATTAAACAATACATGCTATCGTCATCGAAAACCGATCACACCGTATTCAACTTGGGATATGCGAACGGCGAAAATGGTGGCGATGATGATGATGATGATGATGATGGCATTACTGGTAATAGTAATAGCGAAAACGATTTAGTCCCTCCGATTCTCTTTGCTGTGAATAGGATTAGAAGAGAAGCGTATGGATCAAACGAGCCAAGTACCAATAACGTTAATACTGATATTAATATTAACATTATTAATAATAATAATAACAACGATAATAGTAAACGTCAAGTCAACAGGGAAGCAATAAGGGTAGCCCTAACCAAACCCGAAATTCGAATTCCCATCGTTATTTTCGACGATGATTTCAGAAGCGGTTTCGCGGAAACCGTAAAAATAATTTCCAAATTCTACGAGACCCTATCGTTATTGTACGATGAAACGTCTTCCAGCTTGGATAAGGCCAATAGTCTATCGAAAGATAAGAGACGGAACATCACCCTGAAACTCATCGGTGAAGCGGAAGACGACTTTAACCAGGCGATTAAATCGAACAGCGAGGAGATCGACAACATCGTCAACGTGGTAAATACCAACGAGACTAAAATAACGGAAATCGATAGTTTTATTCGTAGCGAGAACCAAGACCTCGACAAACACAGAGATAATCAGGCCGGAGAAAACACTCACCTCGAAGAAGGCGATATATTGAGCATCAACAGTCTCATTAATAGTAGAGATAAAAATCTCTTAGAATCCATCTTAAAACTTGCAGAAAGGGACGATAGCGTGAGTGACGAGATACTAAATACCGTTAATCAACACCCACTCTACTCTGCGGATATCGACGACGACCAAGACAATGGGAGGATGAGTGATGACGACGATGGCGATGATGATGATGATGATGATGATGATGAGGACGATAACGTTAACGATGAAAAGAAGAAGGACGTCGATGACGGTAAAGATGCAAAGAAGAGGAATAAGAAAAGAGATCGAAGAGCACGTTCCCTTGGTAAACCTTTTACAAAGAATCGCGTCGATAGAATAAACTATATATCGAATAGTATCAAAGTGTTAAAAAGGGTAATCGAGATCTTGCAGTCCAGGAATAATGAACTGATGAACATTAAGCGAGAAAAGGAAGAGAAAATTAAGAGTAGAGAGAAAGATCGCGAGAATATCAAGTCGATACTAAACGACGAATTGGAAAATGATCTGAAAGAGACTGATAATCAGACTCTGACCAATAAAGCGACCGTTAAAGGTTTAATAGATAAATTGATGATAGACCGGGAAAAATTTGAAAACGTAAAGCGAGAAATCGGTACCGTTCTCGAAAAGAGCGCTGCCTTTATCGACATCGGAGGAGGTCCTAGCGGGAGCGTTTTTGAGACCGATATCGTGATGACTAAGACAGAGAGGGATGAGAGAAATGAAAAAGTGACCGGAAGAACACACGAAAATAAGCAACGCGCGGCAGCAGCGAGTACCGCCGGTGGTAATACCGGTGGTGGTGGTGGTGGTGGTGGTGGTGCAGTCTTTATGAGCACCGTACCTTTCTCTTGCTTTTTGAGTCCTCTCCATCGTACCATCTCTTTAACGGGAGAGTTTTTCTCGAGTGGCTCGTCCCCAATCTCTGGCCAAGCCAGTGCTAGACCCGATTTACAGCTCATGGCGATAGCAGACATGGCAGATGCAATCTTGACGGCGCAGGGCACGTGCGATGCCAAAAATATCATGTCGACCGTCATACCGGGCATATGCGAACGGTGTGCAATGATTCTCTTTAACATCCACACGCCCACTCACGTTTCCGAACATTCTTTTGCTTTTGACGTCGAAAGATCCCGAGAGGAACTAAAGGCTCTGTATGCTGCCGCCCTCATGGACGACGACAAAAACAATATTAATAGTAGTAGTAGTGGAAACGGTAATAATAATAATAATAATAATTATTATAACAATAGCAACAGTTACGGTGATAGTGCCGCATCGTCGGTGCTTTCTCTGCTCGAGAGTAATAATAGCATCATTAAAAAGATAGCCTTTACATTCAAGCAGAGAGTAGCCGCTTTCACAAACATCTCGTCCCTTCTAGGGTTAAACGACAGCATCAATAAAGGGTGTAATGTGGTCAGTCCGGGTACGGTTCTAGTGCCGAGCTCAGAGCTCTTCAACTGCCCGGGACTCGCCAACGATAAGTTCCGCGCCATCGTCAACAGGTGTCACGATCCTGCCTTGTCCCACGCCTTGAAGGCGAGCCACTCCATTACCGACGCGCTAACCTCCATATCGCCCAATGCCGAAAAGTTGTACTTTGTCTCCAAAGACGAAAGGCGGTATTTCAACTCCGTAGTCAATGCGGTGTTGATCGGCATGGATTCCGCGGCCACCTCCCTGTTGAACACGTCGTGCGATCAGACGCTAGTCGAGATTTCCAAGGCGAGTGGCCTACCCGTATTTGTCGGAAGAGGAAAACGAAAATATGCACCGAATATCAATAAGAATAAGATTGACAGTAATATCAATAACGACATCAACGATAATAGACTAGATATGAAAACCACAATGACGGTAGCTCACGGCTGCAATCTTCATCGCAATAAGAATGAGCACTTTACATATTCGAAATTGTTAAGTCTGAACAACGTGACCAACTTGGGTTGTAACATTCACCTAGCCGCCAGTATAGTTTCTAACACGCTGATTGGATTATTACGATCCGTTATAGGAGATACTCATCCCATTTCGCCTGCAGTGAGTAGAGCCATAACTCTGAGTGCCATTTCGACTCTAGCGGCCGATAAGTCGTCGCGTGTCACCAAAGCCTATCCTCGAAATCCCTTGCGACATTACAATAGCGTGTGTCGCTTGGTGGACCGAGCCATTTCTGGGTTTGGAATGACAGGTGTTAACGATAATGACGAGTTTGATAACGACGATGACGGCGTTTGTGTGGGGTAAAAACGTAGTAGTTTATCAGTGGTAGCAGTGCCAGTAGAAACCTCCCGGCCCCTCGGTATTTTGATGGCCCCCCTAGCGTATCGAAAGAAATTTTTTCTGAACGGTAAAGGAAGAAATCTCTCTCTGACCGACACCCTCTGTCGACAGATGCCCTTCATGAAATCTCTACGTTTTATAACAAATTCCGGCGGCGGCGATAAGAGGATTCCCTACAATCTCGCCGAAGATGCTTTTATTTTAAAAAAGATTGAAAATTTGACGTCAGAGAGCAACAGGAATCTAAGCAAGATGTATCACGACGAACTGTTGGACACACTGGCACGCTTAGAGGAGAAGAAGCGACAGGAACGAATTCGAGACTACCGTCCGTCGATTCACGAAATTTTACTCAACAGGAGAGTAACGTCCGCTTCAAATCACGATATACTGGCGTCCAATTTCGCCCTCGATGCCATGATGGATAACTTTGTAGACGTCTGTTCGTTGTTCTCGGTGCCGAATAGATACACAAAGATGGTCTCTATCAGACCCAAAGAAGAGGTCCTGGACGTGGAGCGCCTCTTTAAAAATGCCGATGCTCTACTGTCTTATCGCGGCGGTAGGGGCGGCTATTTGAAAAACAAGGAGAGTAATAACGACGGTTACCGGAGTGCCGGTTCCATCTCTGCCCTGAAGACCATATTCAACTCGCTGTATCGTAATCTTGCTCTAATAACACCCAGAGCCAATTTTCTCTCTCCCGGTGGTCGCGGCGCGGCGCAGCAGCAGCAGCGCAGCAGCAACAACTACTACAACAGGGCTGGCGGTCGCAACGGGGGTTTTCCGAGAGGCCCCTCATCTCGGACGTGAGGCAATTGGCTCTCAGTTTTAATGAGGAGATATTATCGAGAAACATCGAATCGGTGGAAAGAGGCGATAAACACCAAGCTACTGAAAGAGATAATCAGGGACGTAAAGTTCGCCTGCAAGATCACCAACACTCTCGGCCGGGACAACAGAAACATAGGGAAACGTATGATGAGGGGCTTATATCGACACCATGTCGGAGGACATGAAGACGTTCAGACGGTCTAGAAAACCTTATCGAGATACATTTTATTGGACGAACGCTGTCGACTTTTTCCGATCTCCCCCCGAAACGAAGGCGCTCCTACTAGAAGGATCGTCACAGGCCGCAACGGCGAGGGCCATCTTATCCGAGGATAACCAAAACTGCTGACGGACGCGGTGCTGTACAATACGAGGGACACTCCCATCGAAAAGGCCGTCGACAGAATTCTCTTACTCCCGTACTTGGTTAAGCAGGGCAGAGACTTTGACGACGTCGATCGGACGCTTCCGGTGGCCATCGCCAACTGCAGCAGTCTCATGCTGAGTCTGTTAGACCCTCAGTCGATGTGCAGATCGTCCTTCCTGGGCGGACTCATGGGGCACGTTACGGATACGGACGAGCATCTTCAAGAACATCGAGCGGTTCGAGCGGCTGACCGGACGTCTGGGAGATGCCGCCTCGATGCTGCATCACCAGAATTGCAATTGTCCCTTTAGGCTCCATCACTGTTCGGACAAGACGTCCGAAGACGAAGAGCTCGTGCCGTCGTTTATCCACTTCGAGGACGAGATTCAGAGGAACGAGATGTCGAAAACGCCGTATCAGATTCACGTGCTGTTGGCCGTTAAGAATTACATTGCCGCCATATCGAGGATCGATCCTTCGGTGGGAGGGCCGTCGGTCATACGCCGTCTCAGAGAATGGAGCGATATGGGAGCAGGTACGAAATACATCGGTTCGTTTATCGCCGATCGCAAGACGGTGGAGGGTTCGCCGTTCAGGGTGGCGGGGTCCAATCTCGACGTCATTGTCAGACCAGCCGCAGCCAGAGGTATACTCGGAATGTTGAAATGTCACCGACAGCACTTTGTACGACCGATCTCAAACTGACTACGGCATCCGAACAGTTTTCGAGTCTAAGAAATCCGCACGACAGCGACGGTAACGAAGAAGACGACGACAACAAACGACGACAAAGAGGGGAAGGGGAGAAGAGGAGAAAGAGAAGAAGAAGAGATGTGGTCTCAGCACCTAATACAGAACGCTCTACCTCCCAATATTTATATAAAAAAAATCTCGAATGAATAATGGGGCTCCTCGTTTTTAGTAACATCTTGTCCAATTTTACTCCAGACTCTATCCAACGAAATATTGAACGATCTGATAAAAAAATTAGGTGCCCCACCGACCCTCTATCTATTAACAGTACGATCGTCACCAACTTATCGGGAGCAGAAAAACGCATTGATGATACGATCAAAGATTATCTGTCTCCGTATATTGTGTCCTCATCGTCGTCCTCGTCGTCGTCGGTGCTTCAGAATGAAGACCCACCACCACAAGATCAATAGTACTAATCCTCCTTCCCCTTCCACCTTTTCGCCGACGACTGTTCACTCCAATATAGTCTCTACAGCCATAAAACAGTCTATTTGTAATACCCTACGAGGTTATATTTTAAAACACTAACAGTGATTTGACACTCCTACACAGAATATTTTTACCTACAGAGACGCAGGATCGTTTGCTGCTTCTTTCGGAGTTTTTAATGGGCAATGGCAATGATAACGATAATAAAAATTAGTAGAAAGTAGTAGTAGTAGTAATAAAAATAATAACGATATCGATCCGATAAAGGAGAGGGAGAGAAAGAATAGACTCACACAAATTTTTAATACCGTATTCGCAGCAATTGCCGACGGTGTAGAAGAGAAACTTTTTACCAATATAATAACATCTCTGGAACATAAACTCGCATTACCCGGCATGAAACACATTGGACAGGAAAACCCGGTTAATTAAAACAATCGTTCATCCGAATAGTAAACATGCAAACTTGTCGTTTAGTTCGAAAAATAAGGAACGAAATTTCCAAAGTCGTCGGTTTTTTGAGAGTTTTGCAAAATAACGTCATGCCTCTCCTGAGACAAGAAGCGACGGCCAAAAAGGGATCAAGCTGTACTTCTCGCTCATACCCACGCAATCCAAAATGAAAAACTATCTCAATATAGCTGAGCAATTCGGGATCTACGATCTGAGCCATTCACTCGATAAACGCCCATGATCCACATCGAAGACACCATCCTGTATAATAGATTTTCACCCGCTCCTGGTGTTAGCCTTTCCCTCGAAACTGCGCGGCTCTCTTGCAGCAGGAGCAAATCAACGGAGAATTAGCGATTGAGGCGAGGAGACCCCTCACCGTGTTCTTGAAACCATCAAAATACCAAACCGATGGCCGAATGGCTCGCGTCGTTCTCGGAGCCGGCGGCGGAAAACAGCGGGTTCATGGGATAGCCACGCACGTTCTCCACGAGAACACTCTCATCACGAAAAATCCCGTCGTCGACATTTGCAACGATCACAAAAGGGCCCGAGATCGGCAAATTTAGGAAACCGGTACTGACCACGATCCGTTTACCCCCGGAAGGCAATCTTGCAAGATGCTGAAATTTTTGGGGGGTGGAAGGAAATAAAAAAAGGGGAGGGGGAGGAGGAGGAGGAGAGAAAAGGAGATGGAGAGAGAGAAAGAGGAGAAAAGAAGGAGGGGATTAGACCCAACTATCTGCAAGTGAGTAGTCCCACTCAGCATTCGGGTGTCGTAACCCAATACGGGCATAGGCGGCGATGAGGATGGCGATGAGGACGATGAAATGAAGAAAAACAAAAGCGAATAATAACGATCACGACGGTGCGGCCAATACCTTCCGACTGACCACTGAGGGACGGCCGAAGCTTTAACCTAAAGACGATAAGCCCCGCCGTTTCGTATCAGACGCATCGACAAATATCCTAAAGACACTGGCGAGAGCCAACGCGTCCCTAGAGGACATCTGACCACGGTTGGCCTGCTACCAGAGCTCTTAACCGCCATCGCTCTACTCTTTAATAAAAGTGTAACGAAGCGTATCAGAGATGGCATCGAACGCCTCTAGATCGGCCGTCGACAACATGCAGGGTTGATCCGAAAACTGGAGACATAACAGTCGGCGGCGGTCGGTTCCCTTTTGCTGTCTACCAAAAACCGAACAGCAACCGCCCCCGATACCTTTAGCAGCGGGAGGGGACCGGCTCCGTGGGAAGACATGACCAAGTTTACGCGTTCAGAATATTTTAAAACAGTTGATTAGCAATCCGTTATCCCACGTTATGGTTCAGGTAAACCCCATAGACGATACGGAAAAAAAAACGGTCGAAAGAAAGATAAAAAATGGATATAATCAACAAAACAAACGACCACAACTGTCCAGTTTACCCTTCCTAATCTAGTAGGCGATAACGACAGTCGCAGGGTAGACGCTAACGAAAATAATAATAATAATAATAATTATTAACGATGATAACGATAACGATAATAATAAGAAAAACAATAATACCGAAAACGTCTCGACGACGATTTCCCAATTCAAGAGAGTTGGCGTGAAATA
Organism: Penaeus monodon; assembly: GCF_015228065.2. Lineage (NCBI taxonomy): Eukaryota > Metazoa > Arthropoda > Malacostraca > Decapoda > Penaeidae > Penaeus > Penaeus monodon. The sequence goes on along the minus strand of NW_023659996.1, from coordinate 305,465 downwards.
GGAAGACTCCAAGACATCATCATTAAAAAAGCTATTGCGCTGAAAGAAGAACTCGCTAAAAATAATATCGCCACTCCTCCCCCTACCGTCGTCATCGCCGTCAGAAGATAAAAGATTACAGAAAATCGAGGCCATCCCCGTCGTATTACAGTCTATCAAACGAGCTCAAAACGTTTAAAAGGACGAAATGTTTAAAACTATTTGTAAACTAACGATATCGTATCGTCGGTCGAAAGCACCGCGACGAAGTATAAAAGACGGAAAACGTCGGTTTCCCTCGGGATGATCGACGAACCCGACGAATTCGACATAAGCGATTATAAGATAGAGAACATCCTAAAACATCGTACGCCCGTTCAAGAGAAATCTCCTCTTCCCTCCGAAGGTAAAACCAACCAGGAACACGACATAGTTATGGGCCCAGCGGCGATTCGCTGATGACTCCATCTCTCGCAAATCGGATCGTTCAGCAAAAGAATAAACGACAATGCGAACGGATGTCTTCCACTCCACAGAGTCTATACGAGGCATTTCTCAATAATCCTACTGTAAGAGAAGCTATAATGGATAAGGGTGTATCCATCGCATCGCATTAACGACAATGGACAAATGTTCTCCAAACCGTTATAACCGAATTGTTGCCGAAAATATTTCATCGATAACGAAAAAAATATTCCAAACGGCCATAAATGTACTGAACGCATCGTCTGAGAAATACATGGATACTACTACCAATATACCGTTACTATAATAGCAATATTGCTACGACTAACAATTATAACAATATCAATATAATAAAAAACATAAATCATACGAGTCTCATCGGATTTAACCAACTATACACAAAAAATATAATATAAGGTAAATATCGAAAGCAATAAATATAAAATATATAACGTCGCACCATAAACGCAAATATGCGTATAAAACGAATGTTTGATCCATCCTCGGGGAGATAAAGTAGCATCTTTCAAAATAAAGACATTCCGTGGTTCCCGACTCTAGCCACTCGCCTCGGTTCACATCGAGCACACGTGCCGGTTTCCTGTTCAAGATGCTGCCGAAATATCGTGACTACTGTTAATCGTTTGCCAGTGGTTAACGAGTCACCCGCATCGACATCGAGTTTTGGATACCCGATAGAGGACACTTCGTCACCGTTATCCTGAAATCTCCCTGGACGATCAGATTTCCCTCGGCTGAAAAATTGGATTTTATTTGCGGAATCTGGCTCTATTTTCTTCAATAGCAGTAGTAGCACGGTCGAATATGGACTGACTGTCAGTACTAACGTATATATGTATCAGTATCGATTCGACTACAGAGGACCCAAAAATTTGTTAAAGCGTTGTCAATAACGTTAATCCGATAGCAGAGACCGGACTAATAAACGTAGACTGACAGAACAGAACAAGAACAAAGATCAAACACTACACTAGTAGTATATAATAGTAGCAGTAGCAGAGAAAGCAGCAGTAGGCAGCAGCAGCAGAAGCAGAAGAACACGCAGCAAACATCATCAACAAAAACATCGAGGGGGTGGAAGGCGCAGATAACCATACTCGATATCCTCCGATGAGAAAGACGAGAAAACATAAAGATGTATACATATACGCGCTCAACTTCCCAAAAAATGTAGATTCCGCAAAGGCTTCGGGGTCGGCAGCGGACGGTTTCGCCACAGTGGCAGAGGATTATTGGTCGTTGGAATTAGGGGTAAACGTGCATATTTGGGCAGTTTTCCATTATCCACGGATGAGACAAATCTCTTCCCGACGAGCAAACAGAAATACAACGAATGACAACAACCGATTCCGTTAATTTTGCTGCAACCACTAGGGACCCCTTCATCAACGCTGCCGATAACAGCACTAGCAGCACTAGGAACATTTTCATCGACATCACACCAGCTCCAACGTTTACCGGTATCATTAACGGCTATTGAGCTGGTGCCCTCGCCGCCAGTGAGCCGTCAGTGTTATCATCATCAAGGGTTTAGCACCACCAAATAACGAACGGGGAAAAGGAAAACACGACCAACGATTTTTTTTTACGAGTATTATATTTATGACGATGACGATAACGAAACCCGAGGTGGGACTATCGACAGTATCCCCGAGGACGACAAGGGTAGCAGCAGAAAATGGGGCCCGATGACGATTACGGCAATGTTGAAGACGTTACAACGATGGCAAAGAAGAGGGGAAATAAAGACGAGATCGACCATCAGATCGTCGGGACAACGAAAACAACAAATACGACGACTCAACAAATAAACGACAAACAAACTCAAAAAAACCCACCACAACGGTACTAGAAGAATAGGCGAAATGAGAGCGGTAACCCGAGTCGACCCGGAAATAACGGAGACGGAAAAAGGAATATAAGTCGGTGATATTGCGAGACGAGGATGTATAAGCTGATATTGAAGTAGTGATTTGTGCTGAATTGTATTTTGCAACAGGATTATGTTTGGATATTAATCAATAAATTTTCCCATGTGGAGTAAGCATGTCTGTCCTGATGTTAAATAAATACAATAATATATGCGGTTGATTGTAACCACTATCTACAATACCAAAAGATATGTATTACGATATCATACCGATCCCAGTCGTTGTATTTGTCGATACAACAACAAAACAAAACAACCATTAAACTGTAAATGTTCGATAAACAAAAACCTTTGAACTGTAAATGTTCTGGTGAAAACGATAATATTCACCTAGTGTTTTTATACTATAAAAATAATGGAACCGGTATGCGTACAAAAACCCTCTTTCGATCCCATAGTTAAGAAGAGGGAAACGTATTTGTCCCGGTCTTGTTGTTTGATGTAATATTCACACTGGAGTCATACGCTTAATGTGTTCACTTGTCTTTAATATTACACAATGTCTTTCGTTATATGCTATTGGGATGAATTGACGATGACGCAATAAAAAATTTACGATAAAAGTGATAGAACGTGATATATGATAGAAAGTGATAATATTAAGAGATGAAAAAATTTCATCATTTCAACAGCATGTTTTTTTTTCTTCTCATCCGTTGGGGGGGGAATATTTTAAACATGGTATATAAACATACACCGGATCGCTAAGATACCACAACCACCCTAGAACTGAAATATAACCGATAGAATATTGTCTCACCGACCGAAAAATGCAAACCCCCAAGAACCTTAAAACACAATGCTCCCAAGAGATGGCAATGGCCCACCATTTTCTTCTATGTTGCTGGCGTCGTTTATACAATTACGGGATGCGCATTCTTTATATACTATGTTAGGTGTTGGCAGCACCAGTTTTCTTCTCGATACTTGTCGGGCTCTCGATTGCATTCGGCACGAAATAAAAGCGTGTGACTCTTGTAAAAGAAACAAGTGTATAGATAGGGAAGGACAGAAAAAAAAGGAAAGAAATTGTTACTTTGTCATATTCAGAAGAAAAAAGGAAAGAAATGTTAGTGTCATTAAACCCAATAACACATCTGGAATGTTGAATCTCAGCGTGATAGTAATATAATAAAGAAGATCCCGAAAAAACGGAACGAACCTTGTCAGGGAGTAAAATAAAAAACTTAAATATGAGACCTATTTCGCTGAAGCATAGCCATCCCGAAAACAGACTTAAGGACGGTTTTATACAAACGATATTTGTTGACAATTCGATATTTGTCATTACGACTGGTTTGCAAGACGGTAAATTTTCGGGATGAAGAAAACTGTGCGCTGGTTTACCGTTTTGCTATTTTTGTCGGCAGTGGCTGATGCGAGGGCATCACGATCGCGTAGATTTGATGAGGGTAGTGGTGACGATAATGTTTTGATGATATGTTGGGATACCACGAACATCTCGATGAGATTTATAAAGTCGTTTTGCGCGAAAATATCACAGAGTCCCATAAGGCTTATCCGGGACAAGGAATCTAGCGGGATATGTGGGAATTGTTTCCCGACGAATCGCCGAGAGATACGAATTACACTATTCGGTATCAACAACAAACAAACATCAACAACAACAAACGCTACATACGTAAACATCAAGTGACCGAAGGGGGACACGCGTCCATTCGGTACACACATCGTAGAAGAGATAAATTGCCGTACGCTACGTATTTTCCGATGAGATGGATGAGGAAAATGTACGCTCTAAAACTTCTGTAGTAACACGGTACTGAGAAGGCGTCTCGAATACGACACGAACCTTTCGGTGTCCAAAATGCATTTTTCCCGGCTAGTGGAATATCGTGCCTATTTCGCGGTCTTTGGTAAACCTACGGGTGACGGTCAATGGGAGAATCACAATTCCATCGATAGGGTTTTATAGCAAGAGGGGTACAGCGGCAAGACTGAGTGTCTCTTCAATATAATGTTAGATGAGGAGCCTCTCCAAAATAAGGGACCTCTCTTATCCGTCTCGTCACGCCATCTTCTTCTATCCGTTCTCGCTCTCACTACATGACACTCTTCAAAATCCGTACGGGAAACGGCAAGGATACGACTGGTATGACATCTTTTGATATGGGCATCGCAACGGATACGATCGATAATGATGTGTATGAAAATTATCCTAACCTAACGACATGAAGAGCGACGGGGTGAGAGCGGAAAATGTTGCTTCATAGTTTTTTATGCTACAACTCGCCATATACACATTCACGCAATAGACACGGCCTCGCAACACTTCAGTCGAAAACTACTCATCGACGTTGTATAACGGGCAAGCAGTGTGATATCTCTCACAGTTGGTCGTGTCGATATCAACGTTTATCGCAATAGTTAAAATGGAAACCTACGTATCCCTGTCATCCGTAGTACTGATGATTATGATCGTGACGAATATGTTGATGATGGTAATAATATTGTTGATGATAATAATAATAATGATGTTAATACTAACGATGATGATGACGATGATGACAATAATAATGATGATGACGATGATGATGACGACGATAATGATAATAATAATAATAATAGTGACGATGATGATGATGATGATAAACTCGATACGATAATGCAGCCAAAATAAAAATTTACTTCCCTTAGACATGTATCATAGTGTACTTCTCTCTGCGAATACTGTACTGCGTGCCCAAAACGGTCGTGGTAATAAATATCGTGACAAATAATGGGATCGGAAAAAAAACGATTTATATAACCAGGCTCTCAAACCTATCGCCGAAAAACTATTGCAAATCACGGCTGAACAATTCGTTGTATAATTTAGCTATATCCTATGATGTATCAACCTATGACTTAATATGTATCTTAGTGTATACCGTGCTTTGATCAGATGGGGTGCTATGTTGATATTTTTTTTCATACGTCGTTCTGTATACTATATTTCTATTTAGCATCATGGTGCGTCTAGTTGTATCAGAATATATCCTACCGTGTATTAAGATGTCAATATAAGCGTGTGGAGATTTCTCTGTGTTGTTTAATTATCCGAATTATAACGATTTAAAAATTATAATGACAATCTAAGGGCATCCCCGGGAAGTAATCGTACATAATCTAGACCAAGAAGGCTCACCGGATGATCATTGCCTCTTATCCCGACTCGCCTTTTTTTTTACCATCCGTCAGGATTAACGATGGCGGCTAGTCCGATAATGTTCATTCGACACGTTCTCCTGATTTGGATGTTCACGAAAAGATTCCTTTCCTCCCGGCAGGCGGACGGACACCGCCACACATTTATCAAGTTAGCTCCTACGACCATACATCGACTGAAGATCAAAACAATCTTGGATGACAATAAAGTCATAGCGATATGGGGCTTCTGTGACAGACCCCCAGTATGTGAGGTCTGTCATGATCCTCCACTGTGTAAGCATCGTAATAACGCTTGGACGGGATCGTATCGCTTGGATGGCTACACTCAGGTACCGTGCGATCCATCAACCCCGGATCCATGCAATTATCAACTCGATTACACTTTCACGAAGGAGAAACATTGTGCGGCAGAAGCCTCGGACCCAAAAGCCAGAGGTGCTGCAGCACGTTGAGGTATCGCACGAGAGAGTATCCAATACAACAGAAGAAGAAAAATTTGTATATGCTGTGAACTTGGACAGCATGACGTTAATAAGAGTTCCTGTCGAGTATGACAACACTTCCGTAACGGAGGAGGAGCTTCTTCGATGGATGATGACTCTTCGTTAGAGTAACAAGATGAAAGGAGCATCTTGTTATCATCCGGGTGGAATTTTATTGACGCGTCGATATCAAGACATATAACCCCAAAAAACACACATATACACACATTTCATATATCACTTTCTTGTTATACAAATATTATTGCATATTAGTACGTAGGATAAGTTTTTTATCCAAACAAATTTCATTGTGTCATCATAAAATTTATTAAACAGTAACATATACACATGAATAATAAAGAATGTCTATAAATAATACATCGAGACCCAACCGATATAAGAAAGAATATTTCTGATTAATTAATTATCCAAGAATAAACCCTTTCTTGTTTCTGTAGGAGATGGCTTTTGACTAGTTATGTTAATAAAACGCAAAAAATTCTTCGTCGTGAGTTATTGGGATCCCTAGTTGTGTATTTACATGTCGCATATTAAAATTGGACATCTCTCTGATTTTCTTACGTTCGTTGTGTTTTCGTTTATTTGTTTTAACAGGAATTAATTTTTATTTGTATTATTAATATTATCTTGTTTTTCTTCATCGTCGTCGTCGTCGGGCGTCGTCTTTGTAACCATCAATATTATTTTCTTCCATCTCCTCCTCCTCTTCCTGCTCCTCCTCATTATCGTCACCATCGTCATCTCTCATCATCATCATCATTTATCATCATCATCACCCTTTAGCAGCAGCAATAGTATAATCATCAGAATCATCATTACAGATATTGCCATCATTATCATTATACATATAATCTTTTTCTTTGCTATTATTATCTGTTTCTTCCATACGTTTTCGTTACAACATATTGACAAGGTAATTTCTCTTATATTATTAATGGTCATTATAATTTGTTCGTATAGCGTTGAATCTTTAACCGGAAGAGAGACGAGATTTTTACGGAATCTAACGAGTCAAAGTATTCGCTTATGTTTGATACAAAACTGTATCTGTTAAAGGAATTTCGAATTATTAAAGGCGGAGGAAGTAACGTACAACTGTATGGATAGATGACATCGTTAAGCCTTAATATTCGCAAGGATAGTAAATTGTCATCGGAGTCTTTTGTTCGACACGGACGATACTGCCGCTTTTATCTTTCGTAATCTTTACAGTTGTTTGCCGTTATAACAGGGGTGGTAAAATGATATCATTATAATTTTTGCTGTTGATATTATTATTATTATTATTATTATTATTATTTTTATCATGTTATCATTAATAGATAGTAGTAGGTAGTAATAGTAGTATTGCTTGTACTACTATTATCACCAAACAAAAGCAGCAGCTTTAGCTGCTAACCGTAGCTTTGTATTGTAGGGTTGGATATTATCATCGTATTATCATTATTGTATATCATTATTATTATTATTATTATTATTATTATTTTTATAATTTTTATTATATATAATTATATTATATTATTATTATTACTGTGAGTGTGATCAATTTCTACTCATCGCAGGGATTATTATAGATAGAAAGCAAAATGGAATCCAAAACCTAAATTATCCATTTGTTGTCGATATCTTCATTGTTATTATTATCATCCTCATCCTCATCATCATCCTCATCATCATCTCATCCCATCATAATCGTCAAACAAACCTTATTCGTACCACCGACACCAACACGACTCTTCCTTTTATCCCTTATAGTGTTAATATTTCCACCGCTGCGAGAATTAATCTTACTGCGGTTTTTTATTCTGTGTACTAAATAAGCTTCAGATTATCGCTTTCAGCGTGAGATAATATGTTGTCCAGTGAACACAGATCGTATTCGATTAACAAAAATTCCGCATCCAGAAGATGGATTCTGATTGGCTTTTCTCCGAACTTCCGTCTGTCGGTATTATTTTCCAATTTTTCGTAAGTAAAGATATAAAAGAAGTCGGGCAGTAACACGATTCTCTTCCCTCATAGATGGACGTATCGGTTGTTTATCAAAAAAGTATCGAAAGAAGTGATGAATCACAGTCGTCGTAATTTGATGTCGTCTCCTTGTACGCATTCTCATTGTGGTGTATTTTTTTTAAACGCCGTAGATCTATCCTTATTATAACGTCGCCCAAGAGCCATTAAAGGGGGGTCTGGTTGACTGAACAGGATCCTATAGAGATCAAACAGTTTGCGAGTGTGCATGTTCTTGTCTTCCTTTAAATTTCTTTGACAGTAGTCGATAATCGTCACCAGGTCGTCGTCGTCCGTCGTCGTCTCTGTCTCTGTCTTTGCCAATCTCGCCATTGTGAGACAGTATACAGTTCGAGCACATGAGGACTTTTTTGTCGGACGAAGAAACAGAAAGATAATTTGTAATTACTCTTGTACTCGTTGCAGTGACACGTCTTAATGTCCCTTATTCCCAACCGACACAAAAAATTCAGAGGCGTCGACATGAGTTTGTAGAGCTTAACAGCACCGACGAGGTCCCATATTTCGGTTATCGTTCTTTTTTGACCGGTGAGGATGGACTTCTTTTCCAGTCCTCTACAGAGAGATTATTCAAAAAACCGTTGTAGCCTCTGCGAGTTTTTACAATTACAGTTTAGCGACGTACCCCCGATATGATGTTTTCGATATTTGTATCCATATTCCCGTCCGTTTGTCGGCTCGTTGGTTGGCCAGATAATCGAAGAAAGGGCAATAAAAAACTCGAAATTTTATCCGAATATTGTCGTTATTATTATTATCATCATCATCATCAATTGTATTTACACGACACTCTATAAAATTGACACAATAAACTGTTACACATGTAAATCTCATACGACTATATAACTACAATAGATAAAATATCTATAATTTGATAGGTTACAATATACGTTAACGGTAACTATAGCATCGTTCGTGAAAGAAATACCGGGTACACATGTATGAAAATATAATCCGTTACTGTTTGCTTAGATCATAGCCCTTCACCACGCTCTGTCTTCGTCAGTTCTTTAACTTGCTCTATGTGGGATATATAATTTTTTTACAGATCAGTTGGGCAATACGATCCCCTTCTTCACTTTTATAATCACTCTTGGATGATTAAACAAGATTACGCCAATATCGCCTCTATAATCTCTATCTATTACACCAGCTCCCACATCAAGATGGTGCTTCCACGGGCCCGACCAGATCTTGGCGCAATCCTACCAAACATCCTTCGGGAAGTTTTATCTGAATGTCTGTCTTTACGAGGGATTTCCCATTAGCCGGAATTGTCAGGTCGTAAGCACTGTATAAATCAAACCCAGCAGCAAAGTTTCGAACCTTTGGGGTGTGAAAGCGGCTCAGTCAATTTTTTAAACTTCAGCACATTATTCAATTCTGACATGGGGAGAGTCGCACGCACACACCTTTTGTATTTTTGTTTTTGGGGTGTTGCTCTTGATGCAAAAGGCTAGCGAAATGTTCTTTAAAGATCAATTGGCGAATATATATTATATTATATTATAAAACAGATTACGAGGACCATATTCTTGTGGCAACATTTATGAATAAATAAAATGGAAAAATATACACATCTTCAATAATACACAATATACATTATCTCAATAATATACAGAATACCTCATTTCCCCAATAATATAAAACATATTCAATAACATAAAATCGTGTTAATCCTAATAATTCCGTCTATTGGCATACCGAGTCGTCGTTGGGATTTATCTAATATGTCTATATGGTTATACATTTACCGACAATATATCCCTCACTCGTATCTCTCTCATTATATACCTATAGGGGGAACAGCATGGAATAGCATGCCCGGACTATGGTTTTTACGTCGCGAATCTTGGGCTCGCGTCAATATCTCTCTGTCTACCTTCTCGAATCCACTTTTTAAATGTGAAGTTCTCCGACAAGAGAGAAAACGTCATACTTCTTGCAGAAGAGTCTCTTTATGATCTGTTTCCCGAGTAAAGGACAATCCATACGTCATGCTTTCTGTACACACACTTCTGCTTCTAATAGTTCGGGTGGTGACTGAGGATACAGGGTCTCTCGTTCGAATATATGTTGAAATCGTAGCTCGAATATCTGTCCCAACGGCCGTCATAAATCCCAGGTCGATTCAAGTACGGTTGGCCATACGTATATCTATGACAAAATTATCAGGCTTTATGTCCAGACACACCATCTGGCCCCCATTTGCCCAGTCTCATTAGAATACTTGCCATCTCGATAATCACGGGTTTGGGTAATTGTTGCACAAGCCTTCCGTACATTTGCCTACGAGGGTTTTGCCGTCGACGAGGGTTCTGTCCGCTAACACCAATGTCGTACACTTGCAAAGAAGTGAGTAGAAAGGTGTTCGAACGGAGCTCATCGTAAAGGAAGTAATCTAGAGATAGACCCAGAAAGGGCATTTCGTAGCAGAACGCTTTGGATAGACGCGTTTAAAGTTCACAAAACCTTTAACCTCTTTTAGTATCAGTCCACAAATATTTCTTTCAAAAAGTCTTCTATCCTATCAGCATTTATTGAATTTGAATAAGCACTTGATCACCGTATGACTCTTAGCTATATAGTATATGCCCGGTTTTGATTTTTCACACGTTTTTGCTGTTGTTAAAAATCGCTGGATCATATTGTGCTTCTATCACCGACATTAACGATACTGACCCTTCTTTTAATCTTTCTATTGAACTGGAATCTAATGCCAGCTTTTGACACAAGTCAACAAAAGTCTCCTAGGATGTCTGATCTTCCCGTATTAGTCACCATGTCATAGATCGGTGCACATTCATATAGTAACGGTACGGTGATACAGAACCGGCATGTCGCTGATGCCGAAGTCGGGACTATTGTTGATCGTGGTGGTGGTGGTTTGGGGGTGGTTTTATCCTTGGCACCGGCACCATTACACAAGGCTGTTGTTGCTGTTTCTGTTGCTGTTCTTGGGGTTTATGTTTTTGGGGTCGATGACGTGATTGACGTAATATTGTAGCCCATTTCCATATTTTCTTACAATAGGCGATATGTAGATATGCCAAGTTTCTGTCTGGAATGTAATCTGTGTGTCGATTGTATCCCTTTGTTAATCGTAACCTCTTCATATTAAACTTTAATATATTAATGTTTGGTCGTGTTTTCTTCAATATTTCCAATTTTCCATATACCATTCTAACACTCTCATAGCCGTATTTAAAGTTTCGAGTCTGGTAGGATTTTCGTCGTCTTCTTCAGTTTATTCGTCGTTTTCTTTAGGTTATCTCTTTTTGCAAATAAAAAGTTTTAAAAAATTGTTAGGTATAATGATATATTTATTATTATCATTATTTTTATTTTTATTATTACCACTACTATATAAGAATATCAATACTAATATTACAATACATACTCGTGTTGTGTTTTTTAATAAATGTTCATGTAACATCATCATCATCATCATCATCACTACCACAAACCCCCACGACAATCATCATAAGCATCATCATCATCATCATCATCATCATCATAAACTCATCATCATCATCATCGTCGTCGTCGTCGTCAATCATTGTCGCTTCCTCTGTATTATTTTACTACTTCCCTTCTATTACTATTGCTAATGTACTGCCACTGCTGTTGTTACTGCTGCTGTTGCTGTTATTATCACGATGCCTACTGTCGTTATCGCTATCGCTGTGCTTTCACTGCTGCTATCGCTGTTGCTTTCACTGCTGCTACTACTACTGCTGCTCCTTTGCTACTGCTTCTGTACTGTTTCTGCTGCTGTTTTCTACTACTACTACTACTACTTTCTACTACTACTATACTAATACTAACTATATACTACTACTACTACTACTAGTGCTGGTAGTATGCTAGCAGTTTTCACTAATGATGCCACTCTTATATTCCTGCGATTCTTCTTTTTCCTTTCACGATCGTTTAAAACCTTTTAATAATCCTTCACTCTTTTTTTTCTTCCCCATATGTTATCCAAAAAATTTTCATTCCAGTCTGTACCGCTGACATCGATTTCTATATTATCTCCATCTTTCTCTTGCAACTGTGTATTTTGTGACAGTTGGATTTTTATATCCGTATTTATTCATCTTTGTTGTTTGTTGTGTCGTCCCTTGGGTTTTTACCTTCGATGGTATTAGCGGATTTTTTCCCCCGAAGTTCTTTGGTTTATTAGGGCTCTCTCTCTCTTTGCTTCTTTTACGATATTTTCTTCTTTTGCTTTGTTTCTCGGTCGACAGTCTTTTTCTTTGTCGTTTTTACAGCTCGCACCATGTGAAAAAATCGCCTTTTTCGCAGGTTTTATTTTCTTCCATATTTCGTTTTTAGACACCCCCACACTCGTAGCGTATCTCCTCCTCTTTCTCTTTTTTTGTGATGATGTGATGATGATGATGATGTGATGTGATCCTTCTTGCTTGATGCGTCTTTTCCTTTATCGCTCTTATTATATGAGGTGTGGCCCAAGTTAAAAAATCTCATCTTCTCCTTTAAGGACTTATTCCGTTTTCGGAGACCCCCAAAGTCGCAACGGGCTCTCTCCTCTTTTTCGGGATGATCGTTAACAGAAGGATTCTTGTCGCCTGACCCATATTTCTCTCTCGTTTTTCTCAACCCGGCATGCGATCCGTCGCCGTCGTTGCGAGTTCGGTTTCTGCGAGATCGCCTTTATCCCATCCCCAAAGGGAAACTTTTCCGCGGCGGAATCTATACCCTCTTCTCTTCTTATGTGACGGTGGTCTTCCCTGCGGCGGTGTCCACACTATCTCCCCTTCTTACACGACGTTGGTGTTTTTTGTCTTCTCTTCTTACACGACCCCCTATCGTCTTCCGAGTTTTCCTTTCGTGGGAGTCTCTTTTTGACCCGTGTCTTTCGTATCGGTCTTTTTACTCACGGATCTAGACCGTCGCCGTTATTTCTCTCGATCTTTCCATCACCGGGGCGCGCTCGCAGATCTTTCCGTATCTTTTCTTCTTTTTCTCTCTCACGGCGGCGGTCTTCTGAACTTTTCCTTTCGCGATTTTCGCGATTCTAGACTCGCATCTCTCTGTAGTATCGGTTTTATCACTCCGTCGTTATGTGGAGTATTGCGGTCGTCAACAGAGCTGTTTCGTGTGGCAGCTTCGTCATCTGTTTCTTGTCCGAACAATCTCACGATCGTTTTCTTTTTTCTTTTTTCCTGAATATCATCTTCTTCTTCTTCTTCTTCTCTTGAACTTCTCCTCTTTCGGTGTCTCTTTCTCGACCCCTTTTCGTCTGTTCTGTTTTTCTCGCTCCCCTTATACGGAATATTAGATACTTCTATTTTTTTACAAACGTCATATATCGTCTCCGTTACCGTAACGGACCTCTAACTTTTTCCAATCTCGCTCATAGTCATCGTGTGGAGATACCGTCGATCGTGAATCGCTCGATTCTTTACCTACAGGCTTCGTCTCGCTCGTATCTCTCTGGTGTCGATTTTCTTTGGCGACGTCGTGTCGCCAGTCGACTGTGGTTTATTCTTTCTTCCTCCCCCTTCTTCTCTTTGGCGTCGTGTTCAGTCATCGATGTCTTGTCGACAGTCGACCCTAACAAATCTTTCTCCCTCTCTTCTTCTTCTCTGGTGTCACTTTTTTATCGATATCTTGTCGCCGGTTTGACCGTGATTCGTCTTCTTTCCTTTTCCTGTTCCTCACTGTGTTGGTGTTGTGTTTCGTTGACAAGAGCAACGACGATATCGTATCGCCAGGAATTGTAGTGTCCTTGCTCTTTGACACATCATCATCGTCGTCGTCGTCTCACCACCAGAACGTGTATGTAACGGAGATTCGGAATGCGGTGCATTTTACTCATTTCGTCGATAATCGCACTTATAGTTTCGTCGTATCCATCAAGCCGATCTTTTTTAGACTCTTCCTTGTCTTTGCGTTTGATGTATATTGTTGGATCTCTTACCCTATCTTTGACGTTACTTCTACTATCTATATTGTCGTCATCATCAGCGTTGCTCTTAATGACGGTGCTTCTACTATTTACACTGTCGTCATCATCATCTTCATCTTCATCTTCATCATCATCATCATCATCAACAACAGCAGCAGCAACAGAATTGCTCTTAACGACGGTACTTCTACTATTTACACTGTCGTCATCAGCACCGATATTCTTGACGTCGCTCTTGTTGATAACGGTGTCTCTTTTACCGCCGCGAGACGACTTGTCGTCTCTCATTCTCTCGTACTGACTCAGAACATTTTTCAGGACGTCGACGAGGCTGTTTCGAGTCAGCATGATCTCTATCATTTGTTTCATGTTCATATTCGTAAAGAGGGAAGAATTGTCACCGTGGTGTATTGACCAATACGATCGATCGCGATGACTTTGTCGACTAGATGTATTTTGCTGCCAATGCTGCCGCGGTGATGATGATGTTGGCATCGATGATGGTACTCGTACTGGTACTGTTGTTAATGTTGATAGCGATGGTGACTGTTGTTTTCTTTGCTGCTCTTGATCTTTTTTTCGGTTTTGCTCTTCGTATACTTCTTGTTGTTTCTGCTGCTGCTGCTGCTGCTGCTGACGATGATGGTATTCTCTGTCTTCCTTATAGTGACTTAATGCCGTCTCGTATGGCTCATGATCGTACTGGTAGAGCTGTCGACGGTGCTGGTGATTTTGATGTCTGTGATACGACTGTGTCTGAGAGGAATTATACTGTTGCTGCTGCTGCTGATGGTGGTGGTGGTGGTGGTGTTGATAATATTTCTGTTGCGGCCGTGACTTACTGGTTTTGTATTGGTAAGGTTGTTCTTGTTGTTGATGATGATGATGATGATGATGAGAAGGAGGATGATACGGAGGATGAGATCTCGGTTGGTATCTTTTATTATATTTGTAGGCGTGGTTATATCCACTATCCGTTTTCTGATAATTGTGATACTTATACACATTTTCTTCTGAACTGTCTCGTTTGCGATTGTAGATTCCCGATTTCTGAGACGAATATACTATATCGTCTCCGTCGTGTCCCTGTGTATACTGCTGGGTGTGAGTATTTTGATACGTCGTGGAGCGTGTCGGATGATGACGATGATGTTGCTGTTGTTGTTGTTGTTGTTGTTGTTGTTGTTGTATTTGATAGGCAATGCCATATACTGAAGAGATTGGGAATATCTTGCTACACTTTTGGTCTGCACTATTATCCTCATGGTTATCGTCGTCGTTGTTACCGTCACCAGTAACATTATCATTATCATTATCACCATTAGTGTTATTATTATTATTACCATTATCATTGTTGTTATTATCAATATCATCATCATTGTTCATGTCGTTGTCGTTATCAATATTAATATCATCATCATCATCATCATCATCATCATCACCACCACCACATCCAATGCTACGACGACGATGATAACGACGACCACTATTGTTTCTGTTCATGTTTGTTGATGAGTCCCTAAAAAAAAAATCGACGCTATAACTCGGTAGATATCATATTATCTTTATAATTTTCTATATATTGGATACTACGTTACTTCACTAACACACGAAGTAAGGTGTCGTGTCGTGATACACCTTAGAAAAAAACAAATAACGTACCTCAGTAAATCGATGTTTGAGGCGTGTACTATACTGTCGGGTGCAGAATATTTCTCATGGTAACATTTTAGTCCTGCTGTTCTCTTATCTTTCTCGTTTTGTTGATGATCCCCCATCCCATGGAAAATATCTATTGGACCAAATCGTTCGTGTTAATATTTTTAGCTTATATACTCCTTACAGTGTATCGACGAAATATTTACTGGAGATAGTTACCCGAGGATAGTAACGAGACTCTAAAACCAGCAATTGAATTCGCTAACTCTTCTATTGCGGAGTGCTGTTAGTTGCACTCTTGAAATGTTGTCACCCTCGAGAATATCGTCATCGATGCTGGCTGTTATGAAAATCGGCTTTTTTTGTGGACTCTTTAATTTTTGGCGAAATTCTTCTTCGACACCAAAGGTTATTGTATGCAGAATGTTAGAAGTGTCAGACTCACCGCCGCCGCTCGTGATCAGTTTATCCTTACTTCTCATATAGTGTGATTTTTCTATAGCCGTTATTAAGTTTTTGAAGAAATCGGCTTTATCGTCCATGTCACGTGCATAGTTACGATGCGCTAAGAGACCGGTGAAAGCATAAAAGGTTATCATCAGAATGGTTCCCTGGTGCCATTTCGTGACATCTGTCACTCGCGCTTCTCCCGAGATCTGTCCGATTCTTTGTCGCACCCTGTCGACTAGAAAGTTTCTCCTGTTGCATGCGATGCATTCGCAACCGTGATCGCACACACCCTGTCGCTGACAATATCTTTCCCAGGCGAGTTGCTTTCCCTGCGAGATACCAGCAGGACCACCGCATATCGGCGGAAAGGACGATGGTCGTGCATTGACGAGAACATTCCTAACGTTGTAAATGGGCTGTCCGTTCTTACAGAAAGACCAGAAATCGGTCGCCGTCGGTAAAAAAACAAACGGATGACATCCTGCAGCTGTGATGGGGTTTCTCATCGTGAAGTCTATGTTGTCGTCAAAATATTTTTTACAATTGTATTCTGTTTGCTGTTCATCTAATGTGTTCTGTTGCTGCTGCTCTTGCTCTTCCTCTTGCTCTTGTTGTTCCTGCTGATATTTCTTCTTACCTAGAGCTAATATAAAAGGTTCGTGATTACGAATGAGTTTGAGCGCAGACGAAATAAAAACGATGAGATAGGTTTCTCTCCATGTTGAGTGAATATGTGGGGATAACAAAAATTCGAATAAGAGTTTTAAAAAGTAGTCACTGCATATATCTCGAAGAGCAATTTTATGATCGTCTTCACATCGAGGATGAAACTCTCCGTATCCATATACTCCTTTTATTCGATACTCGAGCGTCGTATCGGTTTCTGGAATGGTTGATGTCGATAATGATGAGGACGACGCCGATGACGACGAGATGATGATGATGATGATGATGATAGCGGCGGTGGTGGTGGTGGCGGTTGTAATGACGTTTCGGTGCAGAGTGGTATGTATCGCATTACTGTCGGTAGGACACCGGTATTTTTTACATTTAAGGAATATGTGGCCCCTCTTATTAACCGACACAAGAGAGCATCTTTTACGAAGTGCTGAGAATACTGCATGTTCGCATCTATAATTCTCTCTATAACGCGCAGTAGTATTAAGACGGAGGAGCGTCTCTTTTCGGTGATGTTCGAGAAGACGTCTTGATGATCCTGGACTCCCTTTAGTGTATCCTTCCATACGTTCACGAGTCTATTGGTTACAGTTTCTTTGACTATATTATCTGATGCGGTGAACGAAAAATCTATTATGTCCCGCCAGATGTTCTTTAAGGCGTCGTTGATCTTAATGCCCTTTTTCAAATAGCCGTAGCAATCGACATATTCGCGCACTCTTGCGCCAATGGTCGTTCTAAGAGGAGTCAAATGATTTACCATCTCGGATAACGGTACATTGGCAAGCGACAAATCACATTCAGGCTTATAAAAGATAGATGAAGAAGAAGAAGAAGAGGATGAGGCCACACTCTCGTCGTAGGATTCGTGTGTTTCGTCCAATTGGGATTCTTCGTCTTTAGGTGTATGTAATTTTTCTTTACTGGGTAATAGAGAAGGATTATTCATTAAAACATATTCCAGATTATTTATTTCCGCTAATAAATCTCGAGCGCGATTAGTGTATGTATCAATACGATTGTTGAACATCTTTTCAACGTGTTAATAGTTGTAACGTTAATAGTAGTAACAATAATAATAATATAGGTAGTGATATATTCAATATGAATATTAATATCACAACCACCACCACCACTACCACCACCACTAAGAGTGATTTTGATGATGATGATGATGCTAATATATATTATGAAACAACCAACAGGTTTTTACAAATATCGGACGAGTTAAAAAATCCTCCGAGAGTAATAAGTGACATTCAAGCTGCCCGTCACTCCAAGTACGCTATAAGTATACAATCTATTGCATCGGTCCCCACTCTACCTAAATATATCGCGAAGATATTATTGCCGAGAGCTCTAGACTCTCTAGAAAAATCACGGGGGGCAGTCGTGTTTGAACCTCTTACGGGTGTTTATGAGCCAAATTTGTACAATATCGTTCATCGACAGCGTATAGGTAATAGACCCTTAACCGGAGTTAACACATTAAGAAACATATTAAACGATTGACTATGACCGAATTAGCTGACGATGCTAATATAAACGAATTGATAGAATATATAGCCGTAAAGAAGAGCAATAATACATCCCCAAGGCAAAATGCCACAAGCCAGCAATTATCTAAGAAATATTTAAAGTAAGAAGAAATCACACTAATAGAAATAACATAATATATTGATAAAATGTAATGTAAGGATGATATGATGTAAACAACAGTAATATTATTAATAATAATAATAATAATAATAATAATAATAATAATAATAATAATAATAATAATAATAATAATTAATAATAATATTATTAACGATACTCGTACTACCACTACCACCACTACTACATCTGATATTGACATTTCTGATAATAGTAATACCGAAAATGACATTACTGATGTCAACAGACACATTAGTCATACTAAGCCACAGGAAGATGATCCCGATACGCTCATGAAAAAAGGACTGTCTCTACTATTAGAAGGAGCCCAAAAAAAAAGAAGCAATGTACAAGAATTCCACAATTATCAGTCGACGCATTCGGAGAAGCACGATGCCTTTTCACCACTCAGCGACTTGAAAAAATCGCAGTCGATAACGGAAAATACGATAAGTAAAATGACTAAAAGACAGGAACTCGATACCATTATCCAAAGTATAGATCTCACCAGGAGATGTGCCATAATATATGACGAGGCAGAGTGTCGTAAATTTGTAGAAAAACATAGAAGAGTTATTCTATGTACAGCTTATTGTATGTTTAAGAAAAAAATGCCAACGAAACTGAGAGGATATAATGTTAAAATAAAAAACTTGGAATACGCTAATAGCCGCGCTTCTGGTGTCAATCTCTCAAGATGGAAAAACAGACACAGGTCCGAAATCGTTCTCGAAGATCAACGCGAGCGCAATGGGTCCGTCTACGGGTTTAAAGTTGATGGCGTGAAATACGCAGACCTGATGACTAATTTCGCTAAGGAAAACCATACCGATCCTATTACTAATCCGTCCCAGAACAAAAGAGTTCAAAAAGAAATAATGCAAGACGAAGCACTCCCTCCCGAAAAAAGGCGACGACTGGACCTATCGATCGCCAGAAACTCGCTAGTCTTTTCTCAGTTACGCAGAATGGATAACAGAAAACCGTTATATAGGAAAAATAAAACTTTTTGGCAATTTGAACATCATCGCCATCATCCGGTAGAAGTGGTTGGGTGGTTCGAACCGAAACCCATCCCGGGATTCGAAATAACAATAAACGAAGCCACCGATAGGTTTTATATGCCACACTCTTTTCAACATATGGCTCGTCTCTTAATGAGCTTTTTCAGAGGTTACTTGATCCAACATACGTCAACCGACAGGCGAAGAAAAAAAACAAATATGCTCTTTTATGATGATGCTGACGGTGTTGGCGATGCCGACGGTGAGAATATACGCGTCCTCGTTCCGCAAAAAGACATGCCCACCGAATACGAAAATCTAACAAAAAGTCTGGACGACTGTTTAATGATTTTGCTTTCAATTCATACCGACGCCCTTTCCGACTCTTCCACCGAAATTTATAGACAGAAATTCAGACGATATTGTATCTATTCGTTCTGCATGTACTTGCTCAACTCTCCTCTTCACTCTCATTCTGTTTCGCCGTTACCTTACAATTACTTTAATTTCTACTCCTATCTATTCGCCCATGGTCCCGGACTCAAGACGACGAGCTTTCTGAACACGATGTGTTTCCTGAACAATAATCTCTTTAAACTCTACCGGGGGTCGGCTACCGAGAGTGTGCAACGTTTGGTAAATTTCGATTACGCCTTTCTCAAGGGAGGTAAAAGCGTAACGCACACTTTCGGATCTCCGTCCAAGACTAGCATTCACACGCGAACCCTCGTGTCTTTCATGATGTATTCGGAATACATGATGAGGGTACTGCACCGGCTATTGGAAAAAATCGAACAATCGAACCACAGCGAGAGATACCAGAGCGTAGAAAATAAGGCGAGGCAAAATTTGTCCCGACTCTGCGAAGGAGTACTTTTCGTCTTTTTCTCTTTTGTTTTTTTTCATAGAATAAGTGCAGTTCGTCAGTTGACGAATTGGTCCGCTCTAAGGTTAATTCTCGGTCAGCCGCATCTTCACGACTCAAAGAGTAAAGCGAAGGCTCTTATGCGTGCCGAGAATGCAATAGCCGAACAGGCGAAACCTAGTTCCGAGGACGATGACGGTTTCATGTACACCACTAAGAGAACCAATTCGAGTTGTCTCTTTTTTTCTCACGCTCACATCCTCGGCCTTCCGTATGGGATCCAAAAACGACTGGGCGTTCCCCTAGAAAAAATAAATCCACTATTACTGTCGTCGTCGTCGTCGTCGTCGCCGATATCGTCATCTTCATTTTCTTTGGGTATAGTCTCCGATATCGGTGATGAAAGTTCCTATATCATATCGAATAGTAACATTAATAACGATAATAATAACGATAATAATAATAATAATAATAATAATATAATAATAATAATAACAACAATAATGATAATATTGAGGATGAGGGAACAGGTAGTGATGACACGGATAATAACAATAGTGATATTAATATTAAAAAGAAGAAGAAGAAGAAAAAGAGAAACGAGAATAACAAGATTATTATGTGCGGTATAGATCTACCTCTTCCTCCACCACCCCCTGATGGTTATTGTGGTAAACTCGTAATGTTCGATAACGTATTTTCTGAACAGATGAACGAATATTATAATGACGAATCGTTAATGTCGGACCTAGCATTAATAGTTGCCAGTAAGATGAGTTCTAATCCGTGGACTAGCATGTCTCTGGTTGACACAAACAAAAAGAAAAAGACGAAAAACAAAACGATCTACACTAAACCCCCTTCGAGATCAGACCCAGAACAATACAAGTTGTTAAAAGATACTTTTGATTATTTTGCGGTTTCTCCTTTAAAGGACGTATTTATTACTTCATCATCATCATCATCAGAACATTCTTCAAAGAGAATACTGAGCCTTGGCGACTTGGCGCTCTTGGCACTGTGGATAAAAATTTCTGTTTTGCGTGAAGCATGGGAGAACGAAGGCGGTTCGTCTTTGTTGCCTCTATCCCTGCCGAACGATCGAGCCGTTACGGTTTCCGAAAACTGGTTGAGCGGTCTCTGCAGACAGTTGATCAGGACGGATTTGGTCAATTTTGGAGTATGGGGCGATGTTAAGATCGATCTCAAACTAGACACCCGGAACAACGCACTACACAGAAATAACGTATCCCTACCAAAGGCGCGAGATAAACTAAAATACACCCACGCGGCATTGAGCCAGAGGAAATTTCTGGCAGAACTCCACTGTAAGAAAAACATTAAAACCAAAACTCATCTCGGAAGAGTTACGGCTACCTCTTGGGTGGTCTGTGCACTAAAATCGATATCGAGAGGCGATCCCGACATCTTCTTAAAATTGCTGGAGGACGTGGGTATTTATCATCTCTCGCATACTAACCCGGCTAATACCTACGTGTATTTTAGCGACAACTGCCTCTCTAACGAAGACCAGATGGGTCTGAACGGGTACATAAGTCGAATGAAAACGTCCAATAACCAACTCGTTCTTCACGAGGGCGCCAGAAGGGAATTAGGGAGAGGTGCATTTCGCTCGACCAATAAACAAAATATTGTAAAGAGGAGAAGAAAGGCAACCGCCGCAATGATGAAAATGGCCATCAAATATTGGGCAAAGAGTATTAACAGTGATAATAGCACCAATAATAGCATGATCGACGATATCGATACAGACAAAGACGGCAGAAAATATAAAATAAACTCAACAGAGATACTTTGGAGTTGGCCCTACACATCTCGAAGATGTCTAGTGGGGAAGAAAATACCGCTCGTATGTAAGCGGACTCAGTTTCTTAATTACTGTATGTCGGATTCGTTAGTGTCTTATGATTATAACGATCCAACATCAAGCTATCACTTAACATTTAAGGTTATCGACGACAAGAAAAACAGCGACAGTAGTGAAGAAGATAATGATGATATTAACGATGATGAGGAGGAGAAGAGGGAGGAAGAGGAGGATAATGCTGATGATGCTTCTACCGTTACTGTTGATATTTCCAGTAGTAAAAACAGTAGTATTGCAAACGATGATTATGATAGTATTAGTAATAGTAGTAGTAGTAGTATAGTAGTAGTAATCTGAAGATGAAGAAAATATCAAGGAAAAATATATTAAATGTTCCGATCGAACTTCTTCGTGATAAGTTGTCTTCCTCTGCCGTGATTACCACGAGCAAGAATATTTACAAGTTCAATAAACTCGAACTCGCAAAATCGCAAAAAGACAAGGAAAAGTTAAAAAAATCTATAATATTCAGTAAGATTGCGTCGAATATCGAAAAGGCGTCTCAAAGATCAACCAACGACACCCCCAATCCGTCTTCATCAACGAAAGAAAAAAAATTATTATCTACTATCGAACCCGATTTGCTAGAGATGGGCATTGAGAACGAATCCTGCCTCTTGTCTGGGGAGTAATCACATAATATATGACTGTTATAAACAACTAGCATTGCCTTTAATATTATCTGTAACGAACAAGAAAGATCGGAAAGCATGTAATAATAAATAATAATAAAATAATAATAATAATAATAATAATAATAATAATAATAATAATAATAAAATAACAACGATAATGAACAAGAGACTGGAAAAGATCGCACACAACACTTACACGAGAGACAACCTGTGCATCGGTATCAGTTTGGATTTTGGAAAGAATAAAAATAATGTCTCCTTCCTGCCCAAGAATAAAAAACCGCGCTTAATAGACAAGACGATAATGGTAAAATCGTTGAACGAAACTTCCCAGAAACAATTCACGGCTCTCCGTCTCCGGGAAGAATTTCCTCCGTGCAGCATACTCATCTTTTCTATGGGTTCCGTAATCATTGTCGGACTGAGGAAACTGGGACTGACTCCGCTGAGCGTACTCCAGGCCGTGTCGGCCATCGCGGATACTCAGGAACATCCGATCACCATCTCCAACGTCGAAATCGTCAACGTCGTTTCTACCTTCAATCTCTTTAGACTCAATATGCAGAGCCTGAAAGAATTCTTCAAAGAAAACAAGATCGCCTATACGCACGTGCCGGATTCGTTTCCCGGTCTCTTCTTCAAGGTTTTGGTGCCAATACGTCACCTGAAGAGAGGAGAGACCATAGGAGGATATTACACAAGAGCTGCTAGGGAAAGAGAAGCAGGAGACGCGGACGCGGTGAAGAAAAACTTTCGGGGCAAGACCGTCCTGGTATTTCAGGTGGGTAAATGCACCATTCTCGGCGCGTGCGGCGGGGATGATATTCACGTTATCTTCAAGATGCTCTTTGGCTTTTTCTGGTATTTCATCGACGACACCGTTCATCTGTCCGCCGAAGAATTGGAATGCGGAAACCGCACGTATCACATCCCGCCTCTCTCGTGGTATCTGATGATAGATTTTTTCTTGCGAACGGTTCCTGGTTACCAGCTTAAACCGAACGTAGCTCTCGCAGACCTCGCAGTCGAAGATAAACCGTCGGTCGCCAACAGACGCGGAGCGAGCGATCTGCTGGACGCCTTCGATCGTTTGTCGATTACCAAGGATCGAATGTTAAGACGAACACCCCGAGAAAACCACGGGGCCTGGTTTATAAATTGCTTGGAGGTGCAACCCTCGACAGAGGGAAGAAGAGGAAGAGGAGGAGGAGGAGTATCCGCATCCGCGCAAAAGCGCCAAAATCTGTTCGAGAAGGAACTCGGACAACTAAAGACTGTCCGAGAAAAGTCTACCGCCAACCAGTGGGGGGTGACCACGCAACAGTGTTACAGAAGACTCTTGAGGTTACACAATCTCACGCGAGAGTTTGGCGAAGAAACCCCAACGCCAATACATGCGCCCGTTTCGCATACGGCTAGATGTATATTCGAGGGGTTCGAAGGATATCTCCCTTATACGGAAAGAAGAGTTGTCCCATCCCGAAAGAATAAGAATCGAGATGCCACCCAAAGATGCAAGAGTAACGAAGTTTCACCAACGTCGCCCCCTCTTCTCCAAAGAGAGCAAAGCGAGAGAAGTGCGGTCCAATCACAGGATGAAAATTCGGCAACTGGACCAGCTAGAAGAAATATACGACTTGGTCGGCAAAGCCGCTAATGAGGGAAGATGCGATGAAATCGCAGCATTTCTCGGAGTGCAACCGTACATTATATCGGGATTGCTGAACAGAGACATATCGGTACCGCTTCAGGAATCGAGCGTCTTTGGTAGAGATTATACGCACATGACTCCTGCGCAAATCTTCTTCAATAAAAATTTATATAAGGAATACAGTAATGCGGAAGTCGCCAACGAGAATCGACGTGGCGTATTGGATTTTATGATTAATAAAGACGCGAATACCGAAAGTATAAAGCAGGACCATAACAATTTCAATAATATAAAGGAAGAGGCGGAGCAAGAGCAGGAGAATGAGGAAGAGATGGAAGTCGAAATAGATATTGATGATGATGGTAATGATTTTAAAGATGATGATATTTACGATGACACTAGTAATGATGATGATGACGACGACGACAGATGATGATGATGATGATATTAACAATCACGATGGTGATGATGATGATGATGATGATGACAATCGCGATAACGACACAGAAATATATCTCGATATACATGGTATGGAGAAATTTCTTGAAGAACAAGTGCAACACGGAATGATCTTTGCTCCACTTTCAAATTATAGAACTCAGCATCATCAAAGTTTACAAACGCGACTCATCTTGGAAGACTTGAAAAGGAAAACAAACATGAACATGCTGCAGCAGCAACAGTTTAAGCAGCACAGCAGCAGCAGCAGCAGAAGTTAAATTCTACAATGTTAAATGTAAAATCTCTTTATAAGAAAAAAGAAAGCTTTTTGCACAAAGAATGTTGTGAATGCAAATATAAAAATAAATATGAATCAAACTTTAACTTTAATACGGTTACTATACCATATACTAATGTTAACACTACTACCTCTTTTACTACTTCCACTTCTACCACTTCTTCTACAACAACAACAACAACCACAGAAAAACTAAAACTAAAACGATCAAAATATATTACGAATAGCGACATTACCGAAAATAAACGACAAAAATATACTCTCCCAAAATGGAAGTGACAAGAACATACCCTTCCCCAAAAGGAATAATATTTCCTTCACAATATTCGATCATGATTGTTGTACGATCGAATCGTAATCCAAGGATAGTAGTACCTTAACATTAATAAACAAACTACAAATATGCACACCCCTAAAAGAATACCGTAATGATTTATGATAATAAAAACCTGTTTGAAATAATCACCATCTCGTTTTATTCGTCCTATGATATTCAA
The DNA here is from genome assembly GCF_015228065.2 of Penaeus monodon. Classification (NCBI taxonomy): domain Eukaryota; kingdom Metazoa; phylum Arthropoda; class Malacostraca; order Decapoda; family Penaeidae; genus Penaeus; species Penaeus monodon. Next base: position 279,708 of record NW_023659996.1, on the reverse strand, counting down.
TTATAATAGTCACATATAACGTCATACGCTACTCGCTCCACATTATATATAATCATGCACGTCTCCACAGTTTTGTTTTCGTACTGCAATATTATTATCAATTTCTTTAAGAGCGATTCTACAACAGGAGAATTGAACATCGATTTCATGTCTGTGGGAGTCAATACTAGAGATGATTCTCTGAGAAATATAAAAGCGACTACAGCAAGATATAAGATATGATCACGATGATACGAAAAGGTCTTTACATTTCTCGCAACTGTAGCGAACAAGTTGTTGTCGCGCGATGATAGTGAAAATACTTTCACTATACCTTCTTCGGGTATGTTTGAAAAATAGGAAGGAGAAGAAGAAGAAAAAGAAGAAGAAGAAGAAGAAGAAGGAAAAGGAAAAGATAATAATGGCGGCGGTAATAGTGATGGTAGTAGTGGCGGTTGTGACAACGACGACATTGGTAATGTCAATACCGTAGCCACACTGTTACAAATTTCCTTTTCGGTTGTTTCAGTAGACACAGTCACGGTATCATATAATGATATCCGTTGTTGTTGTTGTTGTTGTTTCTGGATATGTTCGTTATTGCTGTTTAGATAGCTGATCATTTCTACAACACCTTCGTGTTCATCGGATGCATTGCTCCAGCTTTTCGCTTTATTGCACTTTCTAAAATTTCTATATACACGGTGATCATCAATCAGTTGTTGCCACCCATGTCGATGATGGGGATGTTGATGATGATGATGATCATGTCGATGATTATTATTATTATTATCGTTATACTGAGATTTCAATAATCTCCAGTTGTCACGGTTCCTGATGTTGTTTATCTCATCGTTTCTGTAAGTGTGATGAATTATTCCTTGAGAAATATGGTAGTCGTTCTTTATTTGTTCGTCCTTATAGGTACTCGTTGATCTTCTTCCTCCTCCTCCTCCTCCTCCTCCTCTTCTTTTTCTTCTTTGTGGAATAATATAACGATCAGGCATTTGATATTTTAAAATAAAATTTCTTTGTTAATAAAACAAGACAGTGTAGACTCTTATATAGACCGCTGATTCGTTCAGGTGTAGCTACGAACATCATCTTAGCTTCTCCCGAACCATGTTTGATAAATGAAGCCTGAGATGTATATTTGTAGCCCATTCCGTGTGTTTTTTTTTCTGTTATATTTTTTATATATACATGTATAAGGTAACATTTCCAATAATAATAATATTATTATTATTATTATTATTATTTATAATACGTGGGATATAGGAAAACCAACGAAGTAACATTCTAATTTTATTACATCTTTCGTTATTCAGGCATATAGCATTAGTATATAACATATGACGTTATTCAGGCATATAGTATTAGTATATAGTATATGATTATAAGTATCAACAAAACACATCACATCTTTATTATATATGTGATCATAGTTATATGATATCATTTGGTTACATACATGATTATATAAAATATCATTTATTTACATAATATCCTTGGTAATAGGTCTAGGATTTTATACGTCTTCCATGTATGTCCTTACGTCTTCTTGTCCTTGATTTTATATATACGCTTTATCAATCTCGCTTTGGTGTTTGTTACAGGAGCCTTGCGTTTCTTACCTACAACGATCTTCTTCTCCTCCATCGGTGTTTCTATTGCCCACATTTCTTCCTCTGGAGGTGGCGTACTGTCGTCGTCTTCTTCTTCTTCATCATCTTCATCCAGCGGCTGCGTGTCATCTTCATCCAGCGGCTGCGGTGGCTTTGTTGGTGACAGTGGCGATGGTGGCTCTGATGCCGGTATCGACGCTGGTGGTGATGGTGATTGTGGCGGTGGCGGTGGCGATGGTGATGGTAAACAGCTTCTCTTTCTCGGCAGTGATGGTTTCGACTCAATCTCTTTATTTCCGTGCTCCGACAAGCAGGAAGGTTTGGATTTTACCGATGATGATGATGACGATGACAGTTCTTCCTGTGATGCGACGTTTTTGTGACTCTTTGCAGTACTATCGTCATTGGGATTTTCATCGGCAGTTGTACCGCCATTGGTGTTTCCGTCGGGAAAAGTCACAATAAAGGCAGGAACCTCGGTCACCTTGGTCTCGGTAGCGATAGCGGCTGTGGCTGCGACGGCTCCCGTGTTCGAGTCGATACCGGATGGTGATCGCGGTGGTGTGGTAACAACAGTACTTGTATCATCTCCGATAGCACAAGTTTCAGTGTCAGTTGGAATACTAGACTTCTCGACTGCGGCTGCGGTTGCGGCCACGGCTGCGGCTGAGGCGGCACCCATGTCCATGTCGATATCGGATGGTGATGGTGGTGGTGTAGTTGATATTTCTGTAGTTGATATTTCTGTTGCTGAAATCATAGTAGAATTATTAATAGTGCTAGCAGTAGTAGCAGTAATAGTATCAGAATGGGCAACGGCATCTGCCGTTGCAGTAGTACCACTTGTAGTAGGAGTATTAGTGGCAGTACTAACAACAGTACAATCTGAATCGGCGACAGCATCTCCGTTATTGTCGCTCTGAAATAGACTAACATCTATATCGACATCTATGCCGCGTAAGGCTCTGTTCATATTGTAGGTCTCTAACACGGTGGGGTGTAGGTCCACTACGTCTCCACGTTCATCTGCTGTATCTGGAACATTGCTAGCTTCGACGCGATTATTGCGTTGCTGTTGCCGATGTCTTGTTGGTGTGTTGTTGCTGTTGCTGTTATAGTGGATGTCTCAGCTACAACGCTATACTTGTAGTCGTAATAATCTCACTCTTGTTATTGGCTTGATTGTTCTTATCATCCCCTTCTTCATTTCTGTCCTCTCCTGTTGCTTCTTTATCTTCTTTTGTTGAAGTCGTCTTCTCTGTATTCTGAGTGGCGTATTCACGGTCGTAATCGCAATCACAACCACAGTTTACAGTATCGCTCTCCATATCGATCTATGTCTCTCACTGTCTCTCTCTCTCTCTCTCTCTATATATATATATATATATATTATATATATATATATATATATGATATGAGAGGGTATATGTGGTGTGGTATCTGGAGCTATATGATATGAGAGGGTATAAGCGGTGTGGTATCTGGAGCTAACGTCTGACACGAGCGCGTATATATATGAGACGAGAGTCAAATCCCGCCCCCATCCCTGAATATCTTTTGAACCGGATTTGCCAACAAGTGAGGGTGCAGTTCAAGGTTAAAGGATTGACTCACATTTTCTTCTGATATGGTCTTCTTGTCATATACAAGATCTTTTATTTTTCAATTGTTTTTGATACAGTTAACATTGTATTAGATACGATTAGATCATTTCAATCTTATCGACACATACGCCATATAATTATCCGGCTGGTTCTGTTTTTCTTGTTCTTCTTCTTCTTCTACTTCTGTCAAGTGTTTTGCGATTTCATCGTTCAGAGATTGTACACGTTTCAATATCTTGACGCTTTTTAGAATACCCACGTTATTGTCACACATCAGTTCTCTGGCATCGGCCGGATCCATTCCCATTTTATTTGAAGGAATAGAATAATACCAAAGGAAAGCGATAGAGGACAAGGCTTCGCCCTGAAGGAGATTATTAATATATTTCTTATCAAACAGATTATTACTTTCTTTTATTCTATTACTACTACTGCTACTACTATTACTAGTTTTACTACTGTTCTTATTTTTCATCTTCCTCTTGAAATATATAGAAAATTGAACACTTCTATATGGATTAGCCTTACCACAGAGTAACATGTGTTCTGGGATTATTACTTTATAGTCATCGGTTAAATTTATTCCCCTATCACTAGTACTACTATTATTTTTAATACGACTCTTAATATTACTTTTATTATTAATACTGCTAGTATTATCACAACTGTTGTTGCCACTACTGCTGCTGTCAACTAAAGGAGGAAATGGCATTTTTGTGATACCGCAAGCCGCAGCAAGTTTCGTGTTAAAACCTAACAACGAAAATATGTTAGCATCGTAACTGATAGATGTTATAGCGTTTTCCTCGTCCGTGAAAAACATGGCATCGGCAAATTTATCCACATCAACCGAAACGCCGATAGCTCCGTGAATGGCTGTCCCCGCCACTTCTTCCTGCATGTCGAGTTTGACGCTTCTTCTCAGGTTGTGGCGAACGCTAGCGGCTACGTGATCCTGTTCGATGTGTGTGTCGTCGTCACCATCTCCGCGAATTGAGGAATCGAACCAACGTCTTCCGACTCCGAGCTTGGCGATCTCCTGACAGCGTCTATCTTTTTCCGTTATCGGTTCTCTGTTGTTTCTCCATCCGCAATCTTTGGAATCTCTATATTTCTGGCTCTCCCAGTTCAAACAGACGTTCCGCGGACAACCGAAAACTGTAATGCGTCAGAGGTGACGGACTTGGAAAGTATGCAAAGTCGATGTTGAAGATATTTATTATTTTCGTAGACGAGAAAAAATAAAATGGCAAAGACCTGAAAAACGGCCACTGCGCGACTGTGAGGAAAAATGTCAAAGAACACCTTTCCCGCGGAAACTCTGGGTATGAGGGGCGAAACGTAGAGGGAGGACGCTTTTGCAGTGGTCGGTCCGCAGCCTTTGCGGAAGAACTCGGAAAATTCCTTCGACCCTCTACCGACTTTACACCCGTACGTCCTCTCAAAATTAACGAGCGATAAGAAACAGGCATAGAAGAGATCGATCAACTTTTCCTCTGACATGTGGAGCGAGCCCCGCAGATATTTAGAGGGATTCTTTAAAAATGTTTCTCCCAACGATTGCAAGGCGCCGTCGACGCTACCCTCCGCTTCGAGTTGAGCCTCTACCTTCTCGAACCACGTCTGGTTAAAGAAAAGGTGATTGTTACTCTTATCGAGCAAGAATCGCTGAACGGCATCTACTATCAACACTCTGTCCGTTTCGAACCTCCTGCCAAACACCCCCACGGGATAAAGCCTGGAATCGTCAGAATAGAGCATTTGTTTGAGACGGGATACTCCCTCTAGGTCGGGCTTGTATTTTGTCACGATTTTGATATCCCTAACGTCGTCGTTCCTCGTCAGTGCCACGTACATCTCTTGAGCGTTCAGTCGCGATGGATTGATCAGCGTCACGCACGACCGCAGAGTGATTCCCTGACAGGAGAATACCGTCATGGACCACAGACAAGCTATAGGCAGATAATATACGCTGGCTTTTCCCTCGACGTATTGGCGCGGCGAAACGTGCGCTACCATTCCGTCTAGTCTGTCTATAGCGATCGAAACAATAACGATGGGAAAGCTAGGATTCGTACTATTAGAATTATTAGTAGTATTCTCGCACAACTTACGGATATCCACCACGGTGCCCGTATCCTGCGTGAAGAATACGACGTCGGTTCCAAAGTCCGAACGCGAATAATTCGTATGAGTAAAATAAACCTTCTGACCTCTGAATAGAAATACTTCGTCGACTTTAGTCACGTCGGTCTTGAAGTTGTTGAGTATAGTTTTATACGACCTGTTACTGTTGCTATATTTCAGTCGATGATCGATTACGTTATTTATGAAACAAGCGTTCGATAACGTCTTGTGCGAGGCGAACGACGTCTTTAGTTTGACCAAGGTTATATCCGACATGCCGTAGATGTTGCTGGGCAGCGTGATGCTGCCGATCTTGAACACGGTGCGAAACAAAAACGATTCGACGATTTCGTATCTATCTTTCGTCATTTTGCCGGCGGCGGCAGTGACGGTGTCTCCGGCGGTGTTGTCTTTGGTTGTAGCAGTTTTGGTGGCCGCTGCGACGGCGGCGGCCGTTTCCGATGTAACTTTAGACACCAAGTACGCGATTGCATTCTTATCGTTATTAGTCTTCGTTAGTACGATGACGCTATGCTTGCTTCTCTCTTCCTCGTCTTTTCTCGATCTTTTACTTTCTCCGGTGTCGATTTCACCGCCGTCAGCGCCACAACCACTTTCACTAGGATGCAATCTTTTCTTTTTCTTAGACTGAGGCTCTATACCTTCTATGTCTTCCATCGTTTGTTCTCTCATGTTTTTAAATCTATCGCGAAGCGATAAGGTAGTATCATCATCAGCAGCAGCAGCAGCATCATCTCCCATCATCTCTAGACGTCTATTTTTGTGTCTGGATTTTCTCTCGTATATAAAAGTAGAAATCATTTCAGTGGCTAACAACTTTATCTGTTCACTGTAGTTTGATTCCTTAATGTTTTTATACAACAATTCGTTATCTAAATATGAATATAAATCGCTTTTATTTTCTTCAATAACGTCCGTGTTGATAAATAAAAAATCCTTGATAATGGAGGGAAACATGGTCTCAAAATAACACTCGACAAATTCTAATATTGGACTTTTCCTTTTCACGATATTCGTGTTTTTCGCCACAGCAGGAGAATCGTCATTACCAGTCCCATGGGCAGTGAGACTTGCAAGTGTCCGAGAATCAACCATCGAATAAGATGCAGTCAGGTCTTTAATCGCCATCGCGTAGCTCAGTCCGAAAACGTGACGATTAAGGCAGATTCGTTTCAGAGAGTTCAGCGTAAACGATTTCGCCTTCAGCGAAATGTACGTGGCGTATGCAGATAGATAATGGGGACTGTTTCTGCATTCGTTTTGTGAGAGCGGTATGGTAAAAGCCCTTAGCCAATAGGGGGTCTCCATCAGCTGTTCCCCCAAAAAGTAGTGGGAGGGCGACCACATGATATCGCTGTCATCGATGTTGCACCCGTCGCCACTGTTGGCGGTGAGAGCATTTCTTTTGCGATCGAATTCTCGTTTGATTAGATCCTTTAGGAAGAACCAGAATCTAGCCTTTGCTATTAGTCTGTCCTGAGATCCATCAGTGTTGTCGTCCCATTTCCTGATACTATTTTGAAACTCGATACTCCTACTTAAGCGATAAGGAATCGTAGAGGCGTGACTTATCCCATCGGGAACTTCACGCGGATTGATGACCGATCCATACAAATATCCTCTACTTTGTCTCGCGTTACAGGTCCCGTCAGTGTTATCGTCGAACTCGCCACAGTCATAATCGCTGTAATCGTCATCATAATCATCTTCATAGGTCCTGTTGTCATTTTCAATATTACTATTATTATTATTGTTATTTTTATTATTATTATTATTATTATTATTATTATTATTATTATTATTATTATTATTATCATCATCATTCACGTTACTGTTTTTGACAGCGGCAATATTCAACACATCCCAAATTTCGTCGGTGTATGCTTGAAATTCTTCATAATCTCTAACTTGTTCCAGTCTGCATATGTGTTTGCCATAGTCCTTAAAAATAGGCGCGTAAAAATATTCCAAGTCCGTTCCTTCTTTAAACAAAGCAGAATTAACGACAGATTTAAGATCCTTCAGTTCGTGAACATCGTATCTCTTATCTAGTAGGCGATGTGGATCACTGCCCTCGGCAACTAGAATATTCAATACCTCTCTTTCGGGTATAGAGAGTTGTCCTTCGCCCTCTACTTCTTCTGCCATAGTCGGTAACACAAAGAATTTTTCTCGATTGAACTCGACAATATCGCTCATGGCATTGTTTACGAAATAAATGACAGCATTAGTATTCTCCACCAGCTTCTTTCTAACCCCCGCCACCGCCGCAGTCTCGTAGTTTGTATTCCGTATGTCGTTAAGTCGAAGAGTCAAACAATCCAACACTAATTTCTCGAAAGAGAACGTCTCGGATAAAACGGAAAAGAAGTCAGTAACATTTTTGTCGCTCGTGTCGAAATTCCTCTCCATAAGATATGTTATGGCATCGGTCAACATTCTCTTCGTGTTTCTTGAATTGTTTTCTCGACCTTGCATTTCCAGTGTCTGTTGTTTTTCTATATGGTTAAATATAATATCATCAAAGGGTAATCGCATATCGTTCACATTACTAGCATCCATAATATCTTTAGTGGTCTTTAGTGTTGATGTCGATGTGTCTTTTTTCCTCCTCTTGGCGATATCGGTCTGTAGTTTAACGATCAGCGGTTTCAGTCTGTTCGCCGTTTTCGTCGATATCTTCCGGGAGAGTTCGTGTGTCCATCTCGCTGTCTCGCCAAATACCGTCTCTATCAATTTTAAAGTATAGTCTTTCGCTATGCGACTCTCCGATGCCGAGATGTATGATTCTTCACCACCCTTCTCTCTCGGCACCTCGCTAGTCGCCATCGATAAGACGGCAGAATTCTGTCGGTTGTCTCCTAGAAAGATAACCGTCATGCCTCCGAAGGGTATATCGGGCCTGTATCTAACGATACGAAATAGCGCATCGACGAACACAATCTCAGTACCCTTCATTGTCATGTACTCGTCGATGATCAACAATTCGGCACCGGCATACGTTTCTAGGGATTCCCGTAGTCTGACGGAATGCCATCTCAACACATATTCTATATTCATTCCTGCCTTGAGCACCGGATAGGCAAACATCTTGTGGAAAGTCTTGAGTTGTCCTTCCTCGATGCCTCCATTATCTCCATCTCTCTTGTTCTCGTTCATCGTATTGAATACGGTGTTAACCGCTATGTTGTTCTTGCAACATACTAGAACTTGCGACGCGTTCATCAAGCCTATTGATACCAATTTGTCTATGATCGTCCTCACGACGAAAGTCTTACCGGAACCGGGTAAACCACCCAGTTGGAATATGCTCGCCTGACCCGTTAGCTTACTAATAATTATATCGTTTATAAGGGTATTCATTATAATGTTTTGTTGTAACGAGATAACATTACTTCTTTTTCTGAGTATATGGTTCTCGAGAGATGATGATGATGATGATAATGATGATGATGATGATGATGATGATGATGATGGCCATAACGCTGATGTTCTAAATATGTTGTCCATTCTATTCGTCAAGAGAAGAAGAAAAACAAAAAAAATAACGCTGCCGAGTTTGTAGCTATAATGGGTGGTAATTTCGTCACCACCCATTATAGTAAAAAAATATATTAACAAGTCCTCATCTATAGAACCAAAGCGAATACGTGTTCCTGCGTGGGCTCGAGGCATACTTTCTTATTAGGACACAGGTATCTATTCGGGTATAGACGCACATCGATAACCAAGAAGCAACGATCTGAAAAATATAACGATAAAACATTTCACGATAAGATGTCCGGCAATATTTTAGTCGATCATATCGGGAGCTATGATTGTACGAATGGCGATTTTCAATATTTTGATAATGCGGCCAAAAAGAGAGGCCGGTGTTCGAGGCTCGTTGACGATGAAGAGGAACACAATCGTCGCAATCGTCCGTTTGACAAGATAGAGGATTGCGGATACGCGATCGACTTTGAAGACACTCTAATAGATTATTCGGCAGATGACGTTTTCTTGGGAGCCAACAAAAGGATAGCTATAAACCACGTTGTGTTATCTAACGAGTCGCCTGCGGCAATCATAGACGATGTCGAATCTACTCTCTTTTATCCTTCTAGCGTTATAGAGAGAGAGTATCGGACTATCATCGATAAACTCAGAAAAACATACCTACATCAGAGAGATATACAAAATCTATTCAAGTTGTGGGAAGAGCCGAAGTGCGGCATGGGTCTGACGATCAAGACCAGTACCGGTAAGAGTATTTTGGTGAACAACAGAGTGGGCAATAGGGCCTTTAACGTATTCAACAGTCATTTTCTAGGCATGGAGATTCATCGCGATTTCGATCTTTTGATGGCCATGGCGTCCTTCTTGAAATACAACTGCTTGTGGGGAGGGGGTCACGCGATATCGCTGAAGAATTGCGACTACGCTGGCGTCTTCATCGGAAGGGATTCGTTTGTAGACGACGATGTCGATGGTGAACCAGAGAGATGTACCTCTAATAGACCGTACACGTTTCTGGTCGAGCGTGCGACCCTCATATGTAATTACTTATCTTCTAGAGCTAGAATCGCCAATGCGTTGGCCGTTGCTCGATCAATTGATTCGTCATCATCATCGCCGTCGTTAGAGGGCGCTTCTCCAAAGAAGAAAAGGAAAGTTTTGCTTTCGACCCCGAGTGCCTTTTTTACGGACAGGGACATTCGAGGCGCCAGAGAAAAGTCGAACCAATTTTCCGTGAGATGCAATCACGACGTAAAAATACCTCTTGATGGAATATTACCTCTCGAGGAGTCTAACGAAGTCGTTTGTCTTCGATGTTTTCTCACTCTGTTTTTCTTGGATTGGGATCTTTCTGTATCGATGATTAATTATAACAGTATGATAAAGACGATTAGAAACTGGATAAGAATTGCTTCATTATCATCATCATCATCATCATCATCATTGACAGCTGCTAGTATCACCGATGGTTTACAGAAACTCGTCAATTGTATTAAAATGCAATTGGGCTCCGTATATAGGAGAGGTTTAAATTGGCCATTAGAGGCTATGGAGTCGGGTATGTTTGAATACTACACATATGTGTTTTCAAATTTGTTAGAGTCTGATAGGTGGAATTTCTCATCTTCTTCTTCCTCCTTCTCATCATCGCTCGACCATTACCGTAATGGAGATATGGAACCGGGTTTACTATACCATAAATTGAATACGTTTGGAAAAACTCTACTGTTGCTGATGGTCAATTGTACAGTTCACGAATACGATAAGAAGTTTACAGCATCAATGACTAAAACGCTCGATGCGATGAGGAATGGTTCCATACCCCAAAACATGAATAGTCTACTAGATCGATTACCTTTCAGCAGATTAAGCGGACAGTGGTTTAGTGTGCAACACAGAGGTCCTTCCGTCTGGAATTTTCAAATCTATTCCATGAAGATTATCGGTAGAGAATGTCCGAGTCTATCCTTAGAATCCAGAAGATTGATCCCCACTTCACCAGAAGACGACGAATGCTGTAAGAGAATATTTTTCAAAATTCACTGTCGTGGAAGCGATCTCGCCAGGAGCGGCGAGCTCGTATCAGATGTATGTAACAGTGTATTGGAAATGCAAAAGCTGTTAAATAACAAAAGGTATCGTTTATCCCTTTCTGACTATGCTGGTGGGTATAGCCGTGATGATGATGATGATGATGATAATAATAATAATAAGAAGAAGAATAAATTCAACTGCCACGATAGAAAAAAATGGATAAAGGTCGAATCGGCTACGGTTACAGGAGAGCCTATCGTCTCTTTGGAAATTACAAACTATCGACCGTTGAGGTGTTCTCTGTATAAGAACGGGTCACTCGTTGCAAATCGATTGGCCATGTTACTGAATATCCGAAGTGGCTCCAGATTAAAACTCGTCAGATTACCGTCATTATCGCTTATTCTCTTGGAAGACCTCTCGAACGAAAGCGCATCTGCCGCCGCCTGCGATCGAGTATTACTCGGATCGAAGATGCTATACTATGACATCGAATCTACCAGCTTAAATCCATTAGCCGACACGGCGATTGTCACATCGATAGGATGCACGCTATCCAGGGGTAACGGCGTTAAGGAACAGAGTATATTTGCTTACGGTAGAGACAAGAAGAAACTGAAGGAAAAGATAATAGAACTATACGAGAAGGATGGTGACGCTAGTGTCGGTAGTAGTAGTAGTGGCAGGAGTGGCAATAATAAAGAGAAGCTGCCAAATATTGTAGTGGCCGAAACCGAGTTCGAATTGCTCGTCAACTTTACAGAGTACGTGAAAGAGAATTCACCACTAACGGCGATAGCAGGGTGGAATAACGGTAATTTTGACGATCCGTTCTTGTTCATCACAATGTACAAGAACATCCTCATGGACAATCATGGAGCACCGACGACCAGCACCACCACCACCACCACTATCACTGCCACGACCACCACCAAAAAGGAAAGGTTATCGAAAGGGTTATTCGATTTTTCCGTAATAATGGACAGTGACGACAACAGCACGAAGCGGTCGATAAAATCCGACTGCATTTCGTCGATGATAACGAATCACGTCGAATGCTCGCAAACCTACAACAGAAAAAATGTGTTGGCTCTGGAAAGGCTGATATCTTGTATAATGACGTGCCCTAGTCTCGACATGATGAAAATCATGGGTAAAAAATTTTCAGAGACGCTACCCTCCATGTCTCTCAATACCGTACTGGAACACATATGTAGCATCAGCAACACCAACGCCGTCCAAAAAGATCCGATAGACGTAAAATACCATCTGGTGGAATACAGAGATAGGACAATCGAAGAGAATGCTCTGGTGCAAAAATACTGCTGTAAAGATGCCTATCTGGTCACTAAGCCAGCAGAAAGAATGGGCGTCCTCCCCGAAATCATCCAGCTGGGGAAGGAGTCCAATATGAGCGTGTCGGTAGTTTCTGCAATGTACGTGACCCAACTGCAAATTATCGACGGAGCCGTCCTGAGAGCCATGGGACCGGAGACGGCCTTCATGCGCAGCTGTGCAATCAGACCGCATTCTCAATACACGAAGACATTGGGTGGCCACGTGACCACACCGCTGGCAAGGTTCCAGACGTTGCATTCTCTGGATATGGGTAGTCTCTATCCGAGCGTAATGCGGCAAAATAATCTCGATACGACCACGGTGTGCAGCCACAGGCAAGTCGTAGACTGCAGAAACCGAAGAATGGCGCGCACTCATTTTTCGTGGGGTACGCCCGAGGCATTGGCGGCCATGGACGAGGCTAACGCCTTCGTTATGGCTCGCTACAGACCTTGCGATCTCGTCGTCGACTCTTGGAAGAACAACAGGAAATCGCAGAGCTGTGGCTGGACCACTCGACAGCGGTGGGAGACCTGCCAAAGAGAAGAGGAGGAAGATAAAAATGGCAACGGTAACAATAGCAACAGCAGCAGCAGCAGAAGAAGATGCGACATTATCAGTAGGAACAAATGCGACAGTATCGCCCGGAACGAGTCGAACTGCATCAACCAGGTCACGGATTTTGGTTATTTTCCCGAAGTCGGCTGCAGTGCCGACTTGCAGCTGGCGGCTCTCGTGAATGACGACTCGCACGTCGAACTGTGCAGTCTCGAGTATCTGTTACCTTTCCTAGTCCCCATGATGATAGACAATCCCGCCATCATATCAGAGGTTACGGCTCACCTATCGGGATCTCTAGAAGACGTCGTCGATATGCTCGAAAAAGATTTTACCGTCCAGGAAGACCGATACCTCGCCGAGACGCGATGTTCGTACGCGGGAAACATCTGTAAAGAGAACGACCGTGTTTTAGCTCACAGTATCGAATCTAGATTCGAGGAAGCTCTCACCTTGATTAAGGAGGAAGAAGAAGAAGAACAACAACAACAACAACCCGACGGCACACAGCCATCGTCGGAGAGATGCAACAGCAGCAGCAACTTCCGAGAACAGGCCAGTCGCCTAATGGCGCTCTGCATTAGAATAGCGAGACGGGTTTACGTTTACGATTCCGCCAGAGACGAAGCCGTCACCAAGTGGTCTAATCGACTCCTGAACGTCGGTAATCGATGCAGGGTATGGAATGCGCGAAGCTGGATCCGACAGGGGACGATCCCCCTTCTTCAGAAACGATACAGAGAAGAGAGAATCGCCCTAAAACGTCAGGTCAAACTGAAAGCCAAGAGCGAACCCCTGACGGCCGCCCAACTCAAGGTGGAAGAAGGGGTGAAAAAACTTTTCATGAACAGCATTTACGGGGTGTTGGTGTTGCGAATCGGCGAGCAGCGTAACTATTCCGTCTCTAGGTGGAAGACCGACAATTCGCTGAGTCGTCTTCTCGTGGGACACGCAGCCGACGGCGTCGGCGGAGGAACGAGACACGCTCCCATGGGTAACCAGATTACTCAAATATCCCGACGGGTGTTTCTCAACATCGGTCCTTCGATTCGTCATTTTCTACCGAACTGCACTCAGGGTTACGGCGATACGGACAGCGTGTTCCTGGCGCACAACTTTCCCGGAGAGATGCATATATCAGCGGCGGTCAGTGGTCACGCGGTCGTCGAAATGGATCTGGTGTTGAGAGAGAGGATCGCTCGCCTACTCCAAATCCTCATCAACAGTACAACAAAGGGCATTCGGCATAATGCCGATTTGGCAGCGGGAGAAGAGGCGATGATAATCGAACACGAGCGTCTCTCCGTCGTCACTCACACCGCAGGCAAGAAAACCTACCACATGATACATTTTCGAGAAGACGAGCCCCTGTACATCAATCTGGTAAAGACGCTCGTCGCGTTGAACGAGACGGTGGACCGAGTAAAGGAGGACTCGCTATTAGAAGATTTTCGACAGAACAATCCCGTCTCCCGAATCGTCTCCATTGTCGAGAACACCGCCGAGGAGGCGCAACATTACGTGTACCCGCATAATGCAGCCGAGCTTTTTCGACTGTTTGCTACCGACGAAAAAGCGGCCGCGTTGAATCGACACGGCGGCGGCAATATATTTTCCGATAGACCCGTTTTACCGATCGATTACGGTGAGGAAGAAGAAAAAGAAAGAAGAAGAAAGAGATTGAGGCTGTCGAAAGCTTTGTCGGCAAGTAAGTATATCGCTGCATTTAATCTGGAAGCCGTGATTAATGCTCTCGGCAACGGTTTTCTAGATATTTCGGATCAGTCGCTAATCGACGTGGGAACTGGCGCAAGACTGTCCGACCCGGAAAAGATTGCCGACACGGCGATGGCTCTGAAACTGTTAAAGGTATACAAGAAGGGAAAATTTACAAAGAAGGGCATTTCGTATGCCAGTAAGCTAAGAGAGATCCAAACCGCATGTTTGGCATGGACGCAGCAACGGCTCTTCACCTACGATACGATAGTCGGCGAGCACGCCGAGAGGTGTCTGTCGTACACGGAGAACCCCGAGGACTACATCACGGTCAGTAGAGTCAACACGGAACAATTGCCGCAGAAGAGCGGCGGCGTCGTCACGTTACCTAATCCGACGGCTCGACTGATCAACAATCATCTAAACCCCTCGAGAACGATTGAATATAATGAAAAGTTCCTAACCGTCTTGGCGACGAGCGGTCGGATGCTAGTCGATCGGCGACGCGGAGATGTAACGGCAAAGAACCTCCTGCACCTGCCCAAGAAGAGATGGGATCCGATAACCGAAAGAGGTGTCGTAGCGGTGTCTTCGGTGAAAAATCTCGGCGTCGTGTGTCATACCACCCACTCTATCACCGAACTCATCAAGAGGGATTGCGAATCCAATTTTAAGATTATAACTTGGTGCCTTGACAGTCTATACAACATGGCCAGGGGTGAGGGTTTCAGTCTGGCTTGTAATGCATTGGGTTACAATACCGGTATTCTCGTCTCGGAGATTCTGACAAGATTTTTATTGGGAGGAATCGGAAAATATAAACTCGCCCTCTTCTCCAATAATCCTAAGAACACACTGTTCAAAGGCGACGATAATGATGATGATGATAGTGATAATGATGATAATAATAAAATATAATAAATAATAATAATAATAATAATAATAATAATAATAATAATAATAACGGTAACATTAGCAATAATAAAAAACGTATTTGTGTTAACATTGGCAAAAACAAACGCTCGGTACTAATGAATCCTCTTTTACTTAAACTCAATATGATCTTCACTGTTCTGAATAATAATCAGGGAAAAATTGGCGTACCTAGAATCTCGAGCGATAAAAATATCACACTTGAAACCCTGGAGGAGGCAGTCGACGTTTTAGAAAAGACATACAAATGCCATTCGTCCGTCTTTGTGGATTTGAAGAACTTCATACGAATATGGACAAGGGCCAGGGAACACAAAATACCCAAACACGAAAATGACAAGACCCCTCTCTCCTACATTGCGAATAGAGGCAACGGACCACACATACCCGACGTTTTGAAATCGTGCGCGAGTCACGTGCAGAGACATTCCGTCACTTGCAAGATTAGGCTCGTCGACACGAACAACCACCACGACGACAGAGCCTTTTTACGCAATCTGGTATTAATATTGGGAAAGGAAAATTGTCTAGAAACCTGTGTGAGCGCCGGAGCCAGTGCACTTCTCTTCAATTTACTCTATTGCATCTTTTTGCGTAGAGAGCACGAAAGGAAAAAGAGCGCAAAAAGAGGAGATGAATTATTCGGAGATGTTTGCAATGCCGAGGAAAGACCCTGGGCGAATAAATTTTATCGGATTCTCAAAACGGATAATATAGTAAGATCTTGTTTTTTCGATCGTTACAATCACGCGACAGACTCTCTGGTGTTTTTAGCAGAACCTAAACAGTGGCTCAGTAGCAGCAACAGCAGCAGTATCATGAAGAGAGTTTCAACGCAAAACGAAATGAGAGGTATAAGTCTCGAGTGCATCTCGACTGGCATAGGAGGAGGATCCTCCCTGATACGAAACAATCTCGTCGGTCAAATTCTGGAATCTGACAATATTCATCCTTTTCCGAAATACGATGATAATGACGCTTATCCTAAATACAACGACAAGACTGATGATGATGATGATGATGATTACAATAATGTCGATGGAAAACATTTAATATTTCGACCTGGATTCTTTTATATAGAAATCGTAGAAAAGATGTTTGCCGCTCTAGGGGCGTCGGTGGCTAAAATGTCAAATATGACAGACGGGGTTTACACGTCGGATCGACACTGACTCTGTACACACATACGCGTGTGTATATAGTCCTATCGAATACAAGAATTAGGAAAGAAAGAAAAAGGACATAGAAAACCATGTCTAGAAAGATATACGGTACGGCTTTGAAAATATCGCTCGGTATATATTTTACATGCTCTCTTATGAGTGCAGCCTACCGCTACACAGAGTGTCATAGCGTCTGCGACATCGCGAGGTTTAATAACACTCTCGGTAAACATATGTACAACGAAGGATACAACGAATGTGACAACGCGACGTGCGAATGTTATCCGAGCTGTAAGATGTACAACATGCTACTGCTGAGAGACACGTATGACGATCTTCTCCGACAATCTATTTTGGGCATAGCCATAGTGAATTACAAGGCGATCAATCCCAACATCGTTCGGTATCAAATCGTCCGGGATACTACACTGGCGGTAGATCAGATTTTCTTGCGTATGGAATATGGACATGATGGCCTGTATTATTTCCCCAGACTAGTTCAAAAGATAATGTATCAGACCGGAATTGATGCGACTCCTACGGTATGCTGGAGTTTGGCAGGCGGAATACTATCTCTCGGATGCATAATGATACTGCTCAGCTATAAAGCGTCTTCCAAAAAGAGAGAGGGAAGGATTTGGACCGACGCTAGTGTTTCTCCTTCGTCGCTGATCGCTGACGACGGAGAGGTTGACGTTAAAAAAAAACGCTAAATAAAATATTCGCCTCCATCTCACGACGAACTTTGTTTTTGACACACGTGACGGTGATGATGAAGATTGTTGATGATGGAGGTTCTTTTGAGACTTGCGGGTATGTGCAAGATGACGACATGCCATACACGCAAGCAAGCAAGCAAGCAAGCAAGTGAGCAAGTAGCAGCAGCAGTAACAACGATGATGATGATGATGATGAGGAGGAGGAGGAGGATGAAATTGAATATGTTGTTAATGTATTAACCCTATCATATGAACCTGTCTTACACTATTATATAAACCTGTCTTACATTTATATTCTTATCGTATATCATTAGATGTATACATTTATACTCTTATTTATCGTATATTATTAGATGAATAAAGATCTCTTATCGCAATTACATTTTTGTTACCATTTCCAGATATATATAAATGTACAATACACAAGATGTAAATAAACTGTAGTTGTATAGAGAGACCATAAGAATAGGTCGGTAGATGTTTATTGTTTGTATCATTTTATTCAATTTGTTTTATCAGAAAAAAAAATTAAAACCACAGGGTGCTGAACCTCATATATGACCTTATGATAACACAATATATACATATACATAATATATTTTTCGGTTGCAAAGAATGAAAATAAAACTAAGAGTAAAAGTCAGAGTATTTATTTGTATTAACTTATTCTACAGAGTGAAGACATTGTTTATTCGACTGACAGTAAAAAATAAACTATTTTCTTAGACTCCATGGGATGTATACGTATAGGGTATTATATCATCCATTGTAATAATAGTGGTAGTAGTAGTATTAGTAGCAGCAGCAGTAACAGCAGCAGTAGTAGTAAGAGTAGGAGTAGTAGTAGTAGGTGCTCTTGTAGAAATAACAGTAGTAATAGTAGTAGTGGTTGTAGGAGTAGTGGTAATTTCATTAAAATTATCATCATCAAGACTATGGGAGGGTATATCTTCGTCATTGTCTATTCTGCCTGCTGTTGATGCTAGTGCTGTGTCGAATGGATCACTATCGTCGAAAGAGGGGAATGTTATTGGCGACATTATATAACGGTGTTCTTCGTCGTCGTCATCGGCGTTACTATGGCTGGTAATATTATCGTCAGGTCCATCTATTGTATCGATCGTGGGTTCGAGAGTAGTTGAGGTTACAGGCGATTCTATGATTCGATGACTGTCGTCGTCGTCATTATGATGGTGGCGATGATGCTGGTGGCGATCTCCGTCGCCATTGTCATCAAGGCGTGTTATGGTATCGTATCCACCTATCGAATCGAGCGCTTGTTGAAGAATATCGGGGTTCGTATTTTCGAGAGGGGCGAAAATATCCGGAGGCGATGGTCTGTATTGGCGTTCTGTTATATTCCGATTTTTTGTCTTTGTTTCTACTCCGACTCCAACTTCAGCTACCTGTGTTGTTGTTTCCTCTTCTTCTTCTTCTCCTTCTTCTTCTCCTCCTCCTTCTCCTCTTACTCTTTCCTCTTCCGTGTCCGAATTAGTTTGGAGGTACGGTTCTCTGTAAAATCCCATCGGTCTCATCTTATTTGATTCTTCTTCGACGTCTTTCTTCGACACTGTAGAGGTCAATAGCTCTTTTTCGATGATGAGTTTTTTAAGTAACCACGAAAAATCTTTGGGTTGTCTCATGTTTACATCGATTACTTCGTTTTCTGTCACCCATCCGTCTCCTCTGGCTATCGGTTTAAACACTTGCTCGTTCCAGTCTCGCATTGACGGATTCTCTTTCTTGCGACAAAAATCTCTAAGTCTCAGCAGAGTGTTCTGTGATGCTTTGTCGATAAATATCTCTGTTGCTCTATCGGGATCGAAGCCTGTGAATAGTAGTTTTAGCGATCGACAGAAAAAATGATGACATTTTTGTTTCTTGTAGTTTACACCAGCAATGCAAGTCAATTTTGAAATACAGTTCGGTACGATCGTATCCCGCATCTCTCCTGGCGCGTTGCCGGCTTCTCTGTAATTGAACTCGTTCTGTTTCATGACGGTCCCTCTTCTGAGAGCCTTTCTCGCACCTTTTCTTTGATCTATCAGAGAGGCTAGATCGACCGCGATAAGACCCGTAATTACCATATTTACGTATTTGCATATATTCCATAAAACGACCACGCGTTCCAACGAATCGCTTGTGCCTTCTATCGCTCTAAAAACAGGATTCAGTCGTAGAGCTTCTAACAAGTGTTCGTTGTGTAGATACCTTTCCGTACAACTCGTATTCAAGCCTCTCCTTGGTTGCTGAGAACATGGGGAGTCCATTATCAGCTCTAAAAACCCTTCAATGATCTCGTTTCGATTTCTGTAATCGATAGGCCTTCTCTCGTCACCTTTCTCATTGTTATTGTTAGCATTATTATTACTAGTACTACTATTATTATTTTATTATTATTATTATTGTTATTGTTCTTCCTCTTATTATTACTTCTACCACCACCGCCACTATTCCTATTACCAATAACTGAATAGTCTCGTACATTTGCATGGATAGACGTGATAATCGTTCCCTTTGTTATACCAAAACATTCCTCGATTACGTTTAGTATACCTTTCAATGTGATGGATGGCATATCGTCATTCGAATAATCTTTTTTCTTGCTTGGTTTCTTTAGTATGTTTTGTATTTTTTCGTAGTGTTCATTTTCCCTGTCACCGGAAAGTGTCATATGAGATAATTCTGGATCACCTTCTTCGTCGTCGTCGCCGTTAGACGGTGTTTTATCGTTTGGATTATCGTCTTTATTAGCTTTTCTTTTATTTTTCTTATTCTCCATCTTCTCTATATCTCGATACCTATTCCTCTCAACCTCACTCCAATGAGAACATCCTTCTCCTGGATCGTACGCAGATGTGATGATGATGATGATGATGTCGTGGCTCTATTTCTATCGTTAGCTAAAATAGTAACACCAGGGTTGTCGCCATCGTCGTCGTCATCATCATCATCACCATCACCAGTAACAACAACAGCAGCAGCAGTAGCAGCACCAATAACACCATTACTACTACCACCGCCACCTCTACCACCAGCACTACCGTCACCATTATCGATTATAAACTTTGTTTTTTTTTTCACTGGCGCTTTTCCTCTCTGACTATCAGTGTTACATTTTCTCTTGGATGAAGATGCTCTCGCGATATTCTTCTTTTTACTTTGTTCTTTTTTGGAATAAGACTTTCTGTTAACATTGTTATTACTACTACTACTATTATTATTATTATTATTATTATTATTATTATTATTATTATTATTATTATTGTTATCGTTATTGTCGTTATTGGTTATCAGGTTCCTAGCTTTTATAACAGACATGCCGTATTTCTGAAAAAAATCCATCTGATCCATTTTTGAAGATAAACCCTTAAACATATTCGCTACATCCGTAACGAGTGGAACCGATAACGTGGACGATACAAACCCTTCAGCGTCATTCTCATCGAACTGGGAAAAATGTCGAGCCACACCAACGGGGTTGGCATGGATAGTAGAACGACTGAGAATATTTGATAGCGTAAAATATCCTGCTTGTTTCTTGCATATGTTTAAGTTTACGGCAGCGTGAACTACCGTCTGGGACAGGTTGCCGTTAGTAAAGAGAACAGCGATTAAGACGGGTACGAACAACTTGAAGATTAAGATTCGGTGTGCTTGGTAACCTATAAAGTGAAGTATGTTAAACTGAATCTGTTGGAGCAGACTGTACAATAAAATCCACTCCTGTTTAATAGCCGTTACGAGGAGAAACTCTTCGACTTCCTCCTTTATGGCAAGAGGTGATATTGTTATATTGTTCAGAATTTCTCTGTGAGAAAAATGTAGTACAGTAGCCGTAAAATCGACGATGGAATATTTTTTGTCGTTATGGATCTTATTCGACGTTTTGATTATGTACTTAAGGCGTTCAGCCGGATCGTTCGTATCTTCCATTACATTATCCGTGAATCGTGAAAGTTTGTAGCCACTTTCGCCGATACTGTGTTTCCATATATCTATCCATGTATCAGTAGTAGTAGTAGTAGTGGTGGTGGTGGTGGTACTTGTGTTGTTGTTGTTGTTGTTGTTACTCCTCCTCTTGTTGTTGTTATATTTGTATTCTATAACGGCCTGTAAGAGCGGGAAAAAGTTCGACGTTCTTCCTCCACACACGATGTCGGATAATAGAACACTTTCCCTTGAAAAGCAATCTCCCATAAATGCCAGAGAAAAATCATGCTCGTTCATCGGCGACGCCTTGATCATATTGATGTCGAAGGAAACGTGAGACATGGCAAAGGGATTGTGATGCATCATTCCTACTCTTTCGGTCGCGTCCTCGAGAAAATAGAAATAACGCCAGAAGCGAAGACGTCTCGTGTCGTCCTCTTTTAAATTCGCTTGCGTGTTAGCGAGTCGCTTTGCGACCAGTCGTATGTTTCTACAGCGGTTGACGTCGGATGCTCCCGTTGGTCTCTTCGTGAGGATCTCTCCCATCCTTCTTGAACTCTTGACACAGGAAAGCCAATTCACCGTACTTGCCCCAATTGGAAAAATGATGTTCTGGGGTATACCCCCTCTGAACCTGAAAGATACGAGTTCGCCTATTCCCGGCAGGGGATCGTTCGAGAAATACGTTTTATTATACAAATTACAGTCGGTCAACCGACGTATCAGGTAAGCGTGTAATGCCGGATCGTTAAAAACTTGCCAGGAGACCGGTGCTACGGTTGACACACTGTTAGTATAATCCTTGAGAACGTCTAATATGTTCATCGAGAGGACCATCCTTTCTCTTGACGAGGGACCGCCTCCTCTCACCAAAAACAATGCCGATGAGACACCTGGTATGGTCTTTGTATAATCTCTCAAGATCATGAGTGGACTACTCTTTTCTTGTCTAAATGTTTTAATCTTGAAGGACGATAAGACGTCTACACCTTGTATGGAATCTGAGAGGAACTTTTCCATCTTCTATTTTTTTTTTCCACGCGAAGAGTGGTAGAGAAAACCAAGGGAAAGATGTAAACTCATCTGTAAGCTTAAAATATCTTTATTCGTCTAGTGATATGCGATATAATAAGACATGCAAATAATTACCTAGTGATACATGATATAATAAGAAATGAAAAAAATTGACCTAGCGATACACGACATAATAAGAAACGTAAGACGTAAGTTTATATATGCGAGTTCAAAATACCTTTATTAGTCTAGTGATATAATATATAATAGTAAGACGAGTTTATATAGTAGATAGACAAGTATGTAGAATAATATCATATATAATATTGTCATAGCTTAATAAAATGGTTATACAAGATTCCGATATTATAGATGGATGGATAAGTAGATAATAGACGGTCGGTTAGATGGATATACAGACCCAGACAGACATTACAGATTCAATCGATTTCTTCAATTACTGGCTCTTTACCCTTTCCGTCTTCCGTTTTATCGTTCGGTCTAGACTTGTCAGAGGCGATTTCTTCCATCATTTTACTCTGTAGCTTTTCTAGCTCTTGTCTCTTTTTTACATACGTCTCCTTCGGAATTCCCGATTTATCCGTTTCGTCGATCCAATTCAATAACTCGTCTATCTGCTTCACATAATCCTCTTTTTTATCCGATGCGGTCGTTGATAAAAGGCCCTTCAACTGGTAACAGGCTTGTTCCAATCCATTCTTTTCTTCGATAGCCTCTCTTATTTTTTTATCGTTCTCTTTGTTCCTTTCAGCTTCCTGAACCATTCGCTCTATCTCTTCTTTAGATATGCGGTTGTCGTTTTTGATGGTTATCTTCTTTTCGACACCGGTACTCTTTTCGACTGCCCTCACATCGAGAATTCCGTTGACGTCAATGTCAAAAGATACCTCGATTATAGGTGTACCCCTCGGAGCTTTGGGTATCCCATTCAACGAGAAAGTGCCTAGCAGGTTATTATATTTGGTATACGGACGTTCTCCCTCGAACACCTTGATTTCCACGCTTTCTTGATCGTCCTTGAAAGTGGTGAATGTGCTACTCCTGCTCGCGGGAATGCTCGTGTTTCTCTCGATCACTATTGTCATCTCTCCACCTTGTGTCTCTACACCCAACGACAGAGGAGCCACGTCGATGAGGAGCATGTTGGACAGAGCTTTACTCGCGTCCCCGGATATGATGGCTGCTTGTACAGCAGCTCCGTGGGCGACGGCCTCGTCCGGGTTGATTGATTTGATCGGGTCCTTTCCGAAATAGTCCCGCAAGAGTTTTTGCACCTTAGGTATGCGGGTAGATCCTCCGACCAACACAATGTCGTGTATAGAATTCTTGTCCATCTTGGCGTCTACTAAGGCTTTTGTCACAAGATCGATAGTCCTCTGAAAGAGACTGTGGCAAATCTCGTCGAATCTAGCCCGGGTCAGAACGAAGTTCATATCGATACCAAAGCAGAGAGACTCGATTGTGAATTCGGCCTGAGTGGACGACGACAGCGTTCTCTTGGCTTTTTCGCATTCGGTCTTTAAGCGTCGCAGTGCTCGTTTGTTGTCCTTTATGTCTTGCTTGTATTTCCTCTTAATATCACTCATAAAATGTTCGACCAACTTATCGTCGATGTCTTCTCCTCCCAAGTGAGTGTCTCCAGCCGTGGCTTTAACCTCAATCACCTCTTCGGCCATATTTAAGATCGATACGTCAAACGTGCCACCGCCAAAGTCGAATACTAAAATATTCTTCTCTTCGCTGATATCCGCATTGTTGTTGTTGTTGCTGCTGCTGCTGCTGCTGCTGCTACTGTTGTTTTTCTTAATCACACTTAGACCGTAGGCAACGGCAGCCGCCGTCGGCTCGTTAATAATTCGCTCGACCTTCAACCCGGCAATAGTTCCGGCGTCTTTAGTCGCTTGTCGCTGGGAATCGTTAAAGTACGCCGGTACTGTAATGATCGCTCTCTTCACCGCGGTGCCCAAATACGCTTCGGCCGTCTCTTTCATTTTCGACAGGACCATCGACGATATCTGTTCGGGAGAATAGGATTTCGGTTCGCCCCGATATGTCACGCTTATCCTGGGTTTGTCGTCCTCGCCGTTAATAACCTCGAACGGCCAGTTCTTCATTTCCTCGATCACGTTAGGATCGTCGTTCTTTAAACCTATGATGCGCTTTATGTCGTATACGGTGTTGGTGGGATTCGTCCCGGCCTGATTTTTAGCAGCTTCGCCTATCAACCTCTCCTTGTCGTTAAAGGCCACGTAGGACGGTGTAGTCCGATTGCCCTGGTCGTTTGCGATGACCTCCACCGTTCCATTCTGAAAGACGGCAACACACGAGTAGGTAGTGCCGAGATCGATGCCGATAACAACGTCGGACGATTCTGACGATGGCATGTCGATTAGGTATATTTGGAGCGTCGATCCGTCGGTGTGCTGCAAGATATGCTACTTATCACGGTGTGTCGTCTTCCACCCCCCAGGCACGAGATATTTGTTTATCTTACCTGTTATTTTCGTGATTGCATTTTTAAACCGCGTATGCGATTCCGAGAAGATTGCACGGGCATGGGATATCTATACTGCACGTGGGGTATCTAACACGAATGACAGCTCCTATTGAGAGATATCGGTCGAACATCTCAGATGAACGAGAGAACGCAGGACATATTACCGATAAAATAAAAATGTCGTCGTCGACTTCTAACAACGACAGCGAAAAGTTTGTGAATACCTTCTTGGATTTACACGATCTTCTGTCGGACGAAAGCCATCATAGCAATGACTGGAAGACGGACTTCGAAAAAAAGATATACGGCGACTTGCGCGCACTAGACGCATCCTCGTTATTCGAGTCTCTCTTAAATTTTTTACTGGACGACACCCACACCGTCAAGAGGGAAGTCGAAGAGATGACGGCTCGCAGCACGAGAGGGGAAAGTGGATATAACGGCATCGACAAACTCCTCGAATTAAACGAAGAAGATTATGATGTGAAGACGCTCGTTACCGGAAACCTCCTGCGAGGCGAAAATCACAGAAAAGCGCTAGCTCTCGAAATAACGCACGGCAATAAATATGCAGGGCTATTTGCCGCCATTGTCAATGTAATGTATCGCTATCTAAAGTTATCCAAGATCATCTGGGTGCACTTTTGGGGAGTTACCAAGATTGAAGACATATTCACTAGCCGTACATTGAGCCAGGAAGAAAACGAAGAGAAGAGCGAGGCAAGGAAAAGGACCATCCAGAAAATTAACCACATAATCGCACAACACAAATCGAAAAAATATACAGATCAGAACGACGATAAAATAAATACAAAGTTCGCCGAAAGAAACGAACCTCCTATGAAAACCATTATTGTCGATGTAATTTATCCCTACCTATTAGCTTTGAAAAATATAGAATGAAGATGATGACGACGACGGCGACGCCGATGATGATGAGGGTGATAACTCTGGTGACGAAAAAAACAGCTCTTCTCTGGCCGTTTGTAGAGGCGTTATTATTTTTGATGTTCATTTTGTCTGTTGCGATCGCTGTCGTCATGTGGTACGGTAAACG
Organism: Penaeus monodon; assembly: GCF_015228065.2. NCBI lineage: Eukaryota > Metazoa > Arthropoda > Malacostraca > Decapoda > Penaeidae > Penaeus > Penaeus monodon. Next base: position 253,871 of record NW_023659996.1, on the reverse strand, counting down.
TCATCGGGATCGACACGAAAGATACAATGTGCCAGAGAGAGAAAGAATCTATCCTATATTTCTGATAGATAGAGACGTACCAGACGGGAAGGCTTGCGCCAAGGAACGCTATCTCAATATGGAGGAGTTTATACTGTTTACAATACTCTTTAGAACAGTACGAGAATTTAAACCTCTAACCTGTAAAGACGATTTAGGATGGTATCATTATGTCTATCACATTTCAGGTTGTGTACTTCGTGACATTTTGTGGCCCGACAAAGAAAAAGAAGAAGAAGAAGAAGATATAAATAATGTTGGTTCGACTATGCTTACTATTCTAAAAATGATATCATCTCATGAAAAAAATCAGCTGTACATAGACTACGTTTACGAATTACGAAAAGGAGAATTCGATATAATACACAATGTTAATATTAGAGGCGATACGAAATGGATGATACAGAATGTTGACGATTTACTTGGAGACGTGCATATCGTAAAGAAATAGATTGAACGTTATCCAATAGGAAAGGCAATATAGTATAATTCGATATGGATTCCTCTCTGTTGATCATCCATACTTCAAGTTTACTTTTTTTTTCGGCAACACCTGTCTTCTCTCGAATCATTGAAACGTTATTATGTTGTTGTTTTTTTTTGGAACTTGTGAATGACCTTCCTATTTTTCAGCGACAACTGTTCTTCTCTGGTATTCTTTTATATTTCGACGAGGATTAATTTGCCTCTGTTGATAATTTGTACATCGATACTTTGTCAGCAGTAGCTGACATAATCCAGCTATTTTAATTGTATGGTAACGATGAGGAGAAATCGAAACAACACATATACATATGATCGAATGCGAAAAACACAATCGAGTATAAAAACTATTATGCTACTAGCAACAATAAGAAGAATACGAATAAGAATAATAAGATTCTAGAATTACGACAACAGCAGGGATAAATTGATGGGGCTTAAAAATGGAACCGGCGCTTATAATATGGTTTATGGGAATAATCCCCTGTTTGTCAACATTATCGATGAGAAGGAAAAAGTATCTAACAGTGCTGTCGAGATAGTAGATTTGCCGACTATAAGTATGACTGCCCTAATGAGCTTTGCGAATAACTGCATGTTCTCAAATCGTTTTATCGGACAACTCGTGGTATTTAGAGATAGAATATCGGGTACGGTGATTGCAACCCTAAGAGATTCTAACTGTGTGATATCGGAAGACAGTTATCCGCTCGACAACACCGACGAATGCATTATACCCAGAAGAACACTAAATTGTGAAGATGAGATATTTTACAGGGATTCTTACTTCAGACTTGCTAGTAAAATACAAAAGGCAAACCGAGAGAGTTTTATTACGATTGTTCCAATTCGATCTCCGTCAGAGGAAGAAATGAAATCGTACATTAATTCTAGGTCGTTTGATGACGACGAGCAGGATGATGCTGATGATGATGATGATGATGATGTTGAGAAAGAAGAGAAAGAGACATGTAGAAAAGTTTGCAATGAAATATTTCCCAGAGACGATGAAAATAACGTAAACATTAAACATGATAGTAACAATTTTATAATAACAAATAGAAGAAGAAGAAGAAGAAGACAAGAGAGAATAGGAATGTTGATTAACGAACCTCATTTTGTTACTTTCGATGAGATTGCTAGCTTTGGGTACAATAGAGAATGGGTTCTAAAATGTCACGGTTTACTTAAACGATTCGAGGGAATCGTTCTATTTGTTGCACAAGATATAATCAGGAGACTATTGGAAATTCTGCCTCAAAGAGAGGTCGGTTCCGCACGTCACGTTTTGCTGTTGAACGATGGAGAATGTCACCCTATAAAACAAAAGGAGAGAAACACAAGAAAAGCGGTCAGGGATAACGGTACAATGTACGCAAGCAGGCACACTGCTACTGTCACTACGACTACGAATCTTGAAACTATAGAAAAGAGATGTCGCCTCGGCGTGTTGAGAAAATTTCTGTTACGCATTCCGGCCTGCATCCTCAATCATTATCTGCTGAGCGTGTTGCGAATACCGTTAGTGTGCAGATTAGGAGCTAAAACGGTCTTTTATAATAAAACCGATCGGTCGGAAGCCGAAACGATAATGGTCCACGTGGCCGGTTATCTATGCGATTTGAGTATACCGCACAAACGACATTTAAGCGAGAGAAAGTTGACCCATCTCGATGCGAGCACCCTACTCTCGTCCGTCAACGAACGCGAAGCGGCAGACGGAAGACGTCGAAATTGGCATTATACCTGGAACGACTTTAGAGAGAAAATAAAATGTGACGGCCCCCTCGTGATTAACCTGTACTCCTCCGACAACGACGTGCTTCACAAGTGGAACATGTGTGCCAGCCACAGCGTGGCTCTGAGTGGAAATATCAAATTACCGCGTTATGTGACCGGCGTTCGATTCTATAGAACCATGATGAGAAATTTTTCGAAAACATGGATGCCGCCCTTCCCGTCCCCGGTGTTGCACGGACCACAACAGTATCAGGCGCGTTACGAATTGACGGTTACTCACGTACCGCACGATATGGATGCCGGTATGCTTCTCATGATATTGTGCGGTTCCGATTACAACGACGCCGGAATAACCTTCAACGAGTCGCTAGAGATAGTTTATCGAGAAATGTTAAACTTTAAGAGGCTGGCATGTACTTGTCACAGAGGATGGAAAGACTTTGCCGCACTCGTCGCCGTCAACGACAATCCGTTATATCTGATAGGAGAGGAAAATACTACCGTGTGTCGGTACTGCCATAAGATAATAATCAGACAATTTTGGGAAACCAAGAGTTTTTTTGCTTCTATTGCATGTCTGCTCATGAAAGAGCTGGATCCACATCTATTATTTAACGACGACTATAAAGGCAAAATTGATAACGTTGAGAATGCTGCTGTTGCTACTACTGCTGCTGCTGCTGCTGCTGTTGCTGCTACTACTGATGATGAAGAAGATATACTCAGACATAGAAAAGTTGCAATCAATTGTATTTGTAATATATGTGCAATATTATTACTCGGTAAGTTTAACAAGTTGATTTACGGGAGGATTTATAATAACGAATCACTATTAGAATTGCTCGAATATGAAAATGCAAGAAATAAACGTGATCTAACAGACGGCACTATACCCGTAACTGTAGATTCGATGACAATAGCTTCTTATATCATCAAATTTGACAGAGCTAATGTAGCCACGTATACCGCCGGTGGAATAAGACATTGGCGTGATGATGAAAATGAGGACAATAGTATTAATCCTACTAATAACAAGAGCAATGATATCGGTGGTGATCGATGTTTCAAAAAAGCCAAGGCGTATAACGATAGTAAAGCAAATATCTTAGACGTTACATGGTGTAATAAAAACTACAAGGTGTTATCCAGCGGTGAGATAAAGAATGAGGATTTTTGGAAATGCATGTTTGACACATCGTTAATGTTGTCATCGAACGCATCGTTACCATTGGAGAAACATGCGCAGATAGACGATGACACATTGTTTCGAAAGATAAACATTAGACAGTGTCTAGCAAAGAAGTCGTTCTCTGTTAAACAGCAACAATGTCATAAAGACAATTACGAACAGTCTGCTCAAGAATAAGAACAAGACAGATTCTATCTCTTCTATATCTGGTATAACGGCAGTTAATCGTTTTATCGATCTCATTTTAACAATATATCTCTATATAATCGGAGAAGATTCCCTATCGGTAGGACAGAGAGTACCAATCGAACATAATATAAACAGCCGAACCAATATTACCATAAAAGACATGATAAGAGAATGTCTAACCATGTTATATAGCAATAAGTTAATGAACGAACTAGGGACGTCCGATGTACAGAAATCGTCATCGTCTGATATATATAAGAGTCCTCCTCCTTCGTTTGTTAAGGATTTTATGAACAAAAATAGTGAGATGTACCACAAATTCTCCATAACTCAAGATAAATTTCGATCTCTGTTGATCCGGTATGGTAGCTCTGTGCAAGATAGTCGTAGTAGTAGTAGTAGTAGTAGTAGTAACCACAGCAGTAGTGACAGTAGCACTTTTCCTTTTATTCCGCTCTTGGGTGAAGCTAGGCTCTTTACTCCATTAACTTTGTGGACGGTTTATCTATCAATAAAGAATAGAATATTGGCTCTATAAATGGGCGCGTGTATGCACACACCCGCACACACACACACATATATATATTATGTGTGTATATATCGACCGGTGACGAAAATTGCTCGCCGTCTAATATGATAGAAGAATATATCAACCGTTAACGAAAATTGACGAATATGTCAACCGTTAACGAAAATTGCTGGAAGTCTAACAAGAATTTGCCGTCATCGTCATCCTCCCTTTCCTCCTCCTCTTCCTCTTTAGGCTTTTGTGTGGAGAATTTAGCTCATCTTAAGATCGGGCTTGTAGATTATTTCAATTTCATTACTAGCTCTGCAGGACTGGATACACTTCGAGATATAATAATAACGGGAACACATAACAGATCGAATAAGATCGTATTATGGAATTATATCAAATCTTTACCCCTGATAAAAATTGGAATAACTATACTTAATGACGACGATGGAACTATCGATGCGATAGAAACAAAATGTATAAAACGCAATGACGGCAATAACAGCAGAAGGAGCAGCAGCAGCAGCAGCAGTAACAGTGACAGCAACATCAGTAGCAATGTCGGTATAAATGATAGAAGGACTAGGACTAATATCAACAGTAGTGATAACAGTTGCAGTTTCGGAAGCGATCTTTCGTCTTCATCTTTGGCGTCACCGTCGTCGTTTCGTATACCACAAAGAGTACATCAAGCAATGGTGATCATATTTCGGCTCATATCCGAAAACAGAGAATGGCAACCCTCCACAACCAAACGCGATACAGTTAACAAATCCTTCAACATTGACCTGTCGGAATATATCGACTTTCAAAACGTAGACATTGTGTGTTCGGCGATAATTGATGACGCGAAGAAGAAAGAGAGAGAGGATAAGGAAACCCGACCAACTACAATTTGGTTTGCTCTGGAAAACATCTATCGCATCGAGACCCATGACGACTCATCTCCAGACGCACCAGAAACGGTAGCAGCAGCAGCAGCAGCAGCAGCAGCAGAAGTGGTAGTAGCTCGTACAACATTAAGCTTAGGTAAACGCTCAACGATCTCTTACTACGAATACGATAGAGATGATATTACAGCCATTAACAATTTTTTCTCGTTATCGTCTTCGCATAAAGTCAACTGTTGCAATCCGAGACATCGAGACGAACATCCGAGTATGCATCTCTACCGGCGTTCAAGCGTTTGGCTATCAAGAGTTGGAAAATGTAAACCCACAAGGGGTGAACTCCGAGATTTGGAAATGAAAGAAAATCTGGCGAGCGAAACTAACATTTCATCGTTTAGAGGGTCGAATATTATTCTGTTTATTATATCTGCTCACTGTTATGCTTGTCAACATCATGTCAATTTTTTACCGAAATCAGATTTAAAAAAGGTCCTTTCGGCGTATTATACGGTAGAGTGAGGGCTGATTACACATTTAGATCATGTATATATATAAGCATACGGAACATAGACATATAGAATAACAATAATGATAATTATTAATAATAAAAAAAAACAATGGAGATCACCTGGAATGATATCGACGAATCTATAGAACACTACATGACGCATAACAGATTCAGTACTAACATTTTGTATAATGAGAGACAACAGGTTACTTTAATTACTATGATGAATTACCTAAACGAGAATTATCAATCGTGTTTCGACTGTGATAAAAATGTTGATCGTGAAATTATTATAAGATCTATTAGAAAATATAACAGAATTATATTAAAGCGCATCTTAACATTAGCAAAGGAACATGCAGATTTATTAGTAAAGGAAAAGAAATTTTGTCCTGGCAATGAAAACTGTTGTTTTGATAATATTAAGATTAACGGTAATAATAATAATAATAATACTGAGGCTAATGATAACAATAACACTACTACCACCACCGCTACTACTACTACTAAGATTAACAATATTAGAGACTTAATGTGCGACCGATTCCTAGAACACACCGATCCCGAGATGGAAATTTGGAGGCGTCTTCAAGAGGAGGGCTGTGTCAATCGAGACATTGAAGCAGAGATGAAAAGAGTGCAACACCTATTGCCGAAGAGAGTTCCGATATATAATAATAAACGATCAGGTCTTGCCACAATAAGTCGACCAAGATTCGGTATGACGAAAAGCGATGAAGGAGGTCCTTTCAGCGGGAACTGGAACACGGAGGATTTCGTGGCTCGGATATACTGTGACGACATATCCATAGAAAGTAATGAGATATCGAAATTATTCTGTAAAAGTCTAGTGTACGATCGAAGCCGACGAATTAAAATCCCCCAATACTTGAGATCGCTTCATGTTCAGTGCATAGATCGGAAATGTTTTCCCAACAACTGTTTTAAACTATTGGTGATGCTCTACAATTTATTTTCTCCTATATTTGGTTCCTATATGGCTATTCAGTGCTTTATATCATCTATTAAGAAGAGTCTCACTCTGGCTGTAAAGATTAAAAAAACTATAGTGCAGGCTACATCTAGTCTCGAATCATTTCAGAGAAAAACGGCAAATAAAATGTCGTCGACGTCGTCGCTTAGTGGACGGATAGAGCGTCTAGATTTATTTGGCAGAATAAGTTCTTCGAGTATAAAACAACAACAACCACCACCACAACAGCAGGACGATGGTAATTCGTTGTTGCTGCAGCTGGAAAATACGGCCACGGTTATCCTTCAGAAGAACGAAAAGGATATTCTCTTCTTGCTCTGTGGAAAGATAGCTGAAATGGACACAGATCATCCGTATCTACAATTGTTAACATCGTGTTTTTACCATGCTCTTAACAGAAGAAAAAAAACAAATATACAAATAGAGGGAGAAGTAGTAAAAGAAGAAGAAAAAGACGAAGACGAAAGAGAAGAAATAACACCAAATTATATACTAATACTACTCCTAAACCATATATATAAAAAATCGGCTAATCCAATTCACCATAAATATCTTTCCATACTCAGTTCTAGGATTGGGCTTTGCACTAAGAACGGTATACTAGTACCACTCTGTGGGATAGGATCTGGTATTACCGAGCGTAAGCTTCGACGGTTCGCCTATAGATCAGTCGAGATAATAAAAAATAACTATATGGACAATATATCTGTTGCTGTTACTACTACTACTACTACTACTACTACTACTACTACTACTACTACTACTACTATATTAATAATATTAATAATGACGAAAAAGAAATTATCATCAATAACGACGAAAAGAATATCGACGAAAAGAATATCGACTATGTTATCGACTCTTTTTTTGACGGTTTATCCATATCCGAACCTAACGAAATAGAAGAAAACAATATCGGTGATAGTACAGACGGTGACAGTTCCGACGATATAGAAAATGGACACGATAATGATAACGACGAAGACGAAAGAGACGACTGCACAATTTTCAAATGCGAATGTTCGTGTCACATCGTGGAGGATATAAAGGGTAAGATTCTACACCCGTGTAAGAGAAGACGAGAGATAAAGGAAGAGGTGTACGAAAAGTCCCTCAACTTGAAACCGTCGCTATCCCTAACGTTTGGCGTGTGTGGATTCAAGCATCTGTTGAATAATGTAGCCAATATGAAGGTAGACCGTTTGGTCAAGAGACAAAAACTGAAAGAGCGCAGGACGTTCATCGAGAGGGAGTCGGCCTCCAAGACCAACTGGTACAATCTAATCCATTATTTATTCGTAGAGAACGGAAACGGTAAAACCGCATTGCTGAACATGTGTCGGACCAGAGTGCGTCGGATCTCCGAATTCGTGGTCCAGTGCGACTATTTTTCTGACGTTTTACGTAATCTCGAGTTCAAGTTTAACTCTAGCCTATTGCCACTGGGATATAAAGAAAATGTGTTCATGAAACTGAAGTCTGGATCCGATATCGTTTCTCACGCAACCAACTGCTGGAGACAAATATGTCTTCACAGAGGTTGGATAGAGGATATAATAAGCGGGAAGCCCCCTCCCGATTGGACGATAGATTACGCCAGGAGATGCTACAACGAACACGACGCAATGTGTGACGAGATGGAGAAGAACAAACCATTCGTCAGACGGTCGCAGTGCCAATTCCCTTACCGAAACGTCGAACCCGTTATCGAAACGGAAGCCTTCTATAAATTAAAAACTTTCGAAGACTCTGCAGTTACTTCGTATGCCTTCTGGGCGGAGTGTACTTACGAGACGTTAGTAGACGCTCTAAGGATGAAGAAAATCATCTCCGAGAATAACGAACATCTCGCGGGCTTGGAGTCTCTGGTGTTAAGATCCGGGGATCCGAGTCTGTTCGAAACGCTAATCGTGGAAATGAAAAACAAGTACGATCATGAGGCATCGAACACGAGAGAAAAGAACGACATCTCAAGATGGAGTAGGAAAAATAGCGGCATTCACGGAAAGAGGAGCATAGATTTTGATGCTAACTCATTGATGGTTATAGAAGATCACCTGTTTGACGGAAGATCTTGTTTTTTTTTCTTGGTCGAATCCCAAGACGCTGTCATTAAAAAAAATGTCGAATTTATTTCTATAGGCAAACTGCAAGCTGGCGATATGTCTTTTATAAAGGCTCCTTGTATTTCACCTCTATATAAGACAAATATAAAACCCATCCCAATAACCGTCAAGTCAAAACCGTAAAGGAAAATAATAATGCACACATTTACACACATACGTACATATACGTATGTATAAGTTTTATACGCATACATGCATGTGTGTACGTGTGTAGGTATGTATATATATATATTTTATGTATATATATATATATATACGGTGCGTTTCGATCATTCCAATGTGCCGAGTAAAAAATGAATTTTCAAAAAGATTGGAAAACTTTCTTAAGACTCAAGAAACGTATAAGTTCTTCTTGCTACTCTTTCTTATTACAGCTGTTTGCCTATGCGCGAGTCATTTCATCTATTATGAGATCGTGTATAACTCGGCGCACAAACCTCTAGAATATTTACATCAACTTTCGACTAGTCTTCCCAGAGTAAATCCGAGGAAAGCCGCTATTCTAATATATGGCTTACAAGACGACGATCATTCGTCCTCATCGTCATTATTATTATCGTCAGTTGATCTATTACCTCCAAAGATGATGGATAATTTACGGAAAACTTTAATAGACCCCAGGTCTTTTCTCATGACATCTTATGGGACGCACTTAGGTCGATCGGACTATGTCGATGCACCCGTATATATGTCCTAGTTATTAGAGGTTGGTCGTTAGTGATCATTCAACCCTATCTATATCTATATATCGAACAAGTATAAAAATGACGATTATATAAAAATGTGAAATAAATTTTTTTTCCTATGTGTACGTAGATCAATAAATTGTTATCATCATCATTATTATTATTATTATTATTACTACCGTGATGATGTATCTTTTGGACGCAATAGGACGGTGGTTATTCTATATTATCAATTTGCCCATCACGGCGTTTATGTATTATTTTGTTGATAATAGACGAAGTGAAGGTAACCCCTACTCCTCGAACTATACTGCAGTCACCACCACCACCACCACCACCCCTCCTCCTTCTTCTTCTTCATCATCTTCTTCTTCATCTTCTTCATCTTCACTTTTTTTCCCTTCGTCTTCGTCGTCCTCATCGTCTTCATCATCTATAATTACAGATACCGATAGTGAAACCGAAAACGTCGACGAAAATATAACAAGCACGGGTAAATTAACGCGAGCTCACAACAGTAGCAACAACAACAACAACAATAATAATATCAATCAGATAAACGAAGATTACGATTACCTTAACAAAAATAAGGATAGTCTAATAACATCTCCACCAATGCGTTCCGCAGCACAAGACAAAGGACACTATAAATCTGTATATTCTGATGATACTAATAAGGACGTAGGATTTGTAAACATCCTGGGCAGTGGAAATATTAACATATCGAGTACGTATATTAAGAAAAATTCTAACGAAAATAGAAAAAATAAAAGATGGCTCGATAATAAAAACAGATACATCACACGCATGTCGTCAACCGACAAATCAAATAACGAGTGTGACCAATACAGGAATAACGGTCCGGTCACTCGTTCCACTACCAGACTACTTTCAAGACCGAAATAAAAGGAACGTTAATAGTAGTAGTAGTAGTAGTAGTAGTAGTAGATTATTTTGTATGTGAAATAAAATAAAAAACACAGTTATACATTACATGATTTTATTATCCTAATAATTATAACCTTATATGATTATTACAGTGGTCTCGGGGGAAAATCTTACTCTTTTTTCATTAGAGAAAATAATCCAATCATCATCATCATCATCTGAATCATCATCATCTGAATCATCATCATCTGAATCATCATCATCTGCATCATAATCATCATCATCGTTGTCGTCGTCGTCGTCGTTTTCTTTGTTGCTGTCTATATTATTATTATCTTCAGGATGTTTATTATTTTCATCATCGTCATCATCATCATCATTAACAGGCCTAAAAACAATATCATAGAAATGGTTAATTTGGGACATTTTGATATTTGTTTATGATGCCGTCGAGGATTGTGACTTTAGATTGTTTAACCGGTTGCTTGTGATCTTTTCTAAGTCTCCTTTTAGGTATAAGGAAGAATCTGCTACTGTTATTATTTTTTTCATTAGTATTAACAACATTATTATTAGTGTTAATATTATTTACACCAGTGTTATTGCCAATATTCTTTTTACCGATACTATAATTCCTTTTATTAGGATAATAATAGTTCTTAGTATTTTCTTTTCGCATTTGTCGATGATCGTCTGCTTGCGGCACTATATTGAATCTCTGAAGGATGTGCATAAAGTGTGAATTAGACAGTCTCGCGAATGAAAGAGCCGCATCGTTAGCCACCGATAAACACACGGCAGAGATAACTTCCTTGAGGTGTTTTTTGTCATTTGTATTCGTGTTGAGTCTATCGAGGAAAGCTGTCAGTTTGGATTTGTCATTATGTCGAGTCGCGTTAAAATGGCGAATGTTTGTCGTTAAGACCCGAGTGTGGTCCATGACGATCACGATGGCCATAATCGCGACTGTCCAACATTGTTTCCTTAAGACGTTCATCGATTTATCCACTACCAGACGAATGAGTTGTTCTCGAAGACGATGGCGTTGATCCGAACGCGGTACGTTGAGAGCGCTCTCGATTTTTGTGAGATAGTCATTTGCCAACACTTGTGTAAATAACTTACCTATCTCGGACTCGGTTGCGGTAGAGGTCATTCTCTTTCTATTCGACTCGTAGATGTGATCATCGAACCCGCTGGGTAACTTGGTCTCTAGAAAAGTAGACACGAGCGTATTTATCTGAGATACAAGATGTTCAACTAGCCATTCTACGATTTCCGGTATAATCGTTAATACCAATACGTTTCCACTGCCGTCAGCGGTACCACCACCGAAATCTCCAAGTTTAGTCATGTAAACGGTCTTTGCCAAAACTGTTAATAAACCTTTCATCAGACTGTTCAGAGAGTACGGCGAAATCATTGTATTCTTCTTGTTGTTTTCAGTTCCAATGAGTTTTACAAGGTTGAGAATTGCCGCCCCGCTATTTTCGAGATATCCCTTGGCGTCTCCGACGATTTTTCTCTTAGCCTCGGAGATGTCTTTTTCTAGCAAGGAAGACTCCATAGCCGTGTTGAGTTTTATAAGCCTTTCCGTGTCGCTGTCCGATCTGTTGCAATTTTTCTTTTTTAACAGATGGAGTGTTCTCGGTATATTTCTTCTTACGGAAACGAATTCTATGGCATAGAGAGAAGACAGCACCGAATGAGGTCCGAACGGCGAAATAACATTAACGTGATTCTGTAGTATACCGTTACCAGAATTGTACGTGTTTCCGTATTCCTTGGGAAACGCTTTCTTTAAAAGATATAAATAAATATCGGTAAATAGAGTATGAGCAGAGGACTGCACTTCGAATATACCGTCTATGATCTGTAATAGACCGTTCTCTGTCGCTTTATTGTTAAACCTATTTGTATTATAGTCGTTCATGTTTGTTAAAAGACCGCCCTCGTAGTGAATGATTAGAGGAGATTTGGCGATTTCACGCGCTGCTAACATCGAATCCTTAAAGATATCGAGCTTATTTCTTGAAGCCTTATTAGAAGACAGAGAGGGCGACGACAACGACATATCGAATGATTCGCAATTAAACAATTTAATGTTTCTTAGACGTTCTCCTTGTATGGAAATGATATCTATCAGATTTTGAATATAATACGCGACGAATGGATTACTGACGTTTTCATTAGAAAGAACACAGTTTGTCAATTTTTGTAAACCGGCAATATCGCCTTCTTCAACAAGCGAAATCAATTTCCTACCGAATATACTATTGTCACCAAATATACCAGATGCGAGGTAATAGTTATTATAAGATTTGTTGACCGTCACTGGTTTATATGACGGATCGTTATTGTTGTTGTTATTATTATTATTATTATTATCATCATCGTCTTCATCGCCATCGTCATCCTCCTCTTCCTCCTCTTCCTCCTCATTATCATCATCGTTATCATCGTCAACATTATCGTTATTACTATCGCTAGCATTACCTTTATATCTGTTATTACCATGACCATCGCCACGGACCTTTTTTTTCCGACTTAACTCGATTCTCTTAAGTCTTCTCTTGAAGCGCTTTTCAAATTCGATAAAACTATTCGTAAACGAAATGTGTTGTTTATCCAGGTCTTGCAAGCTCTGATAATAGTTGATATTCGACGATGTCTCGTTCACCAAACACTGCCGCAATAAAAATATGACATATCCAAAGATCCCTTGACAGAAGAGACCCTTTTCCTCGATCGACTTTACCGATGCTAAGAAACTGGCGATTCTGTAAATCGAATCAACATTAACTGGCAATTTTAACAATAGCGAATCATTTTTAAAATACAGATTCGATGCCAGTTGAGGAGACTTTGTATAATTCTTATTAGGAATGTGATAATGTCCCTTTTTGAGCGCTTCGAGTTCTCTCGGGGATATAGTCGATTTAAGCTTCTTTTCAATTTGCTGTTGTTGTAGATAATACGAATTTAGATCATATACGAGACTTCGAAAGTTTACTTCTGAAAAATCTTTAAGGTTCGCATAATGAGCCGAATATTCTTTTTCGACGAACACGACTATGGCCATATACAGATCGAGTCTCATATTTGTATCGTCGGAGAGTTTTGATATAATCTCTAGAATATGTGAACAGAAAATGTTAATCAAATCGTTTTTAAAGTGTGCCACGGTCTTGATGGCTTCACTTGCAGTCAGTTGCGGGTTTCGTTTTTTTAATTCCTGCTCTAAAAAGGGTATTATGTTAGAGTCGCCAGAATCAGTATGTCGAATTATGGCTCTTTTAAATGGATTGTCCACGTGTTTTTCGACCGCTAATCCAGTTACGATTTGCGTGAGCCTAGTCTTTTCGGCGCGATATAATTCGAGGAGACTCCGGTTAGATTCGGGAGAAGAATTTATAATAAAAGTCGCTAGCGCTTTTACGGCTTCATTTATCAGCGCAAATTTAGATCGAGGCCAACCACCGATACCGTCCTCCTTGTTATCATCATCGTCGTCATCATCATCAACATCCCCATCATCGTCATCGTCATCTTCACAACCAAGGCTCGTCTCTGTATTGGATATTATATATGTGACTATTGCCTTACCAAATAATTTTCCAACATTCTGTCGAAATATTGATTCAATGTCAATGGGTGGGTTTTTTAAATTTTTATTGTTGCTATTATTGTTGCTTGTAGTAACATTATTATTATTATTATTATTGCTAGTAGCAGTAGTAGTAACAGCAGTAGAAATAGAAGTAGTATTAACAGTAGGAGTAGCAGTAGTGTTAATTTTGTTTCCGCTACCAGCTACCGCATTTACAACGCCTGCATTGTGATCATTAACATCACCTTCAAACACCACCACCATCACCAACACCAACACCATCATTACTCATAATTTCTATTATACTATCGGTGGATAAGTTATCTCACATGTAAGCGAATTTTTCCACAAGTAGGTAGATCTACCTATCCGTATAGATATATATATATATAATATATACATATATGCGTATGTATATATACATATATGCATGTGACTGTGATAATAATAACAACGATTAATATGGCATATAATACATCGCAGATAGATTCTAGTTTAACCATCGATGATGTTGGTTATCTTTCTCTATTAAAACATGGCGAATTAGATGTGGACAAGAACGAAAACGACTACCGCTTCACACGGATGGAGCTGAGCGATATCTCACATTTAAATAATGCGATGACTATTTTTCAGAATGATACGATTAAGAGACGTTTAAGATATATGATTACCAGCAACGATGCATCTAAGACGATCGAAAACGTAATATCCATAAATAATAAGAGATCGTCTTCGTTTCCTAACATATTTAAAAAAGTCACTTACTACATGATGCAAGATATGATTCATTCGGTTATCTTTTCTTCGTCTGTATCGTCGTTGTCGTCAAAATCGTCATCATCATCATCATCATCACTGCAACTGCAATCACAGTACAGCAGCAGCGATAGCAGCAGTATCAATAGAAACAACAATCATAACAGTAGTATTAATACCATCTATAACAACATCTACAACAATAACTATAAACTATTTCTAAACTTATCAAAACACACGTCTCGTGTTTCCGCAAGAGATATCTATGCTGATAACAATAATAATAGTAATAATAATAATAACGAGGATGATGATAATAATAATAATAATACCGATGGTAACCTGTCTGAATATTTCTTATTTGGTTTCTCCCCCGAATCAGAATTATTGAAAAATCTCATTGCCGTCATCAATGTCACGGCATCTCTTTTTATCTCTAGCATTAACGTACTAGAATATGACATCCGAAAACGACACGATGCAATCTGTCAAGCGGGAAGAGAAATGGAATACGCTCATATGTTGAGAGACGTCAAGCAACTCAAATCCGTATCCGCGGCCACATATAATTTTATCAGGAATGCTACTATTCTTTGCAAGAAAGCGACGGTGTGTTCGTGTTGTGGGTCCAAGAGTCACACGCAATCCCCCTTGGTAGACAAATCTAGAAAGTTATACAACAACAATGTTAATATTAATAGTAATAATATTGCTATTAATAAAAAGAAAGAAACCAACATTCTCATTCCTCCAGAGATGATATTCAAAGGGACGAAAAATGTAAAGAAAACATCAATATCACCATCTTCATCGACATCATCTTCTGTCAAATTGCAAATTGGAATGAAGAAATCGAATGGACGAGTAAGAACAGCAATTGATAAACAAATCAAAAGTGCTCTATCTAACATGAGGGATATAAAATATCGACAAATGTATAATCCAATAGCGACGCCAACGTCGATATCGACAACGTTAACAGAAGTAAAACAACAGCGCTCTTCTGAAACAACTACTACTACAACTTCTTCTTTTTCTCATAACCCTCTTCCTTCTTCTTCTTCTTCTTCTTCTTCTTCTTCTCATAACAAATACAGTGAAGGGAAACCTAAAGAGCAGAGTTATGATTATCATCATCAGAAAACCAGCGTCAGTTCTCTCGAACCTCCAAAGGTAAGAGATGACAACGACAGTGATAAAAATAATATTTGTAGTGATGCTAATGATTCTTCTACTGCTAAATATCTAGACATGAGAGACTGTCAACAAAAACGTGAGATTGTAAATTATGTTAAATATCATTAAGAAAGAGGGGTAATAAAAAAAATTATGAATATGCCATCAATGTTTTATTTGGTTTATCGATTCCATACCACCATCGGTATATTGTCAACATTCACCATCACCGTCACCACCATCACCACCACCACCACGCAGACGCAAGACAAGATGTAGTGTGGATTCTTTTGTTATGTTATAATCACTGATTGTCCGATGATCTTCTAATTGTTTGCCGGCAAAGATTAGGCGCTGTTGATCAGGCGGCACGCCTTCCTTATCTTGAATCCTATTCTTGACCGATTGGATAGTGTCATTACTGTCGACCTCCAGGGTAATCGTCTTACCCGTCAGTGTCTTTACAAAGACCTGCATATTTTCCTTATTACTTGTAATGTGATGGCTTTGGTATTTTCTTTACTTCTCGATTCAGGATTCTCTTCTTCTTCACCTCCGAGACTTAATGTGGTGATAGCTAGATAGGCTAAATAGAACGCCAAGTGATAATATTAACAATAATAACAGTATCATACATGGACTATGCATACCACACACATATATATATATTTATGTGTCGTGAGCTTGATGCCCACTCCCCACGATGAGAATACAATTGATGGATATTGATGCCACTCTAGATTTTTTCGTTTCGCTTTGATATATCTACCGTAGAATGGTCTGATCGATATGAAATGCAGCGAGTCGTTTTAACTTGAATTTCACAAAAGACCGTTTCCTGTATTCTTGATCTCTGTGTCCATTTCCAGTATTTTTGTCGTCCGTCTCCACTTCTGCTACTGTTCTCTGAGATAGCTTAATGCGTTATATGGTGGAATAGTGTTGGTTAACCTGTGGTTCTGTTTGTTCCAGCTGGATTAACTCGTATATCAGTTTACGCTTACGGTTATTGTATACATTAACGTCCACACCACCCAAGACAAAGATACAATTCGCAATGATCGAAAATATACATGTATGCATTTACGTGTGTTTGCGTCGTACGTTATTCCGGATTCGTTATCGACGTGAATAGTTGATTTCCGAAGTCACATTTGTCGCAGACAGACTGTATGTTGAACACACGCGTTCATATATACAAGTTATATTTTTACAACCGATATTCTATTCATCGCTTGCTTATGACTTCGATACATCTCGATTTGTAAGTCGACATTGATGATGATGCTATTCTCTTCATCGCTTATATGATTTCAATAAGTCTTGATTTGTAAGTTGACGTTGATGAGCCTACTTCGATGGATCGCTTCTCTTTAGTGAGCGAATTCAGAGTAGGGAGTTTTTGGCCGTTTCGTATTCTGGAGGAGAGAATCTGGTACCCCGGTTTTTCCCTTTCGTTTGAAGTCGAGTTCCGAGTAGGTAATTTTTAACCGTTTCATACTCTGGAGGATATGGTCTGATAGTGGCACCTGCACCGATTCGCCTCGACCCTCTCGTTTGCGATAGGTTCCGTTACGGAGCTCGACGATGGTGTTTTCAATGTCTGACTCTCCACGACAGTTGTAAGCGATCTGATGGAAGGCGTGAAGGAACGGGGTGGGTCCCCGCCTATTCACTGTAAGGTGCTGATTGTGCCTCTTGCTTGGCTGGAGGAAGAAGGGGCAGCGAAGGCACTGACAGGCATTGGTGAGGAGTCCTAGATGCGAGCGATATTTCCGATATACCTCATCGAAGGTCGTGGCTGTCACCTCGACCTCGCGGGCGGAAGCCGCTGCTAGAATTTGTTCTCTGGTCATCGGCTGTACCATTTCGGAGTGGGCTTCGTCGTATTCCGACAACCAAGAGTTTTGGAGAAGGCCGACCAATTCCCGTTCGACTTCTTCTGTATGACAGGCGATGTACTCCTTTGCGACTTGCCTCGTCACGAAGCTGAGGGACTCTTCGTAGGTGTCGACTTTGGCGGCGAGTCGCTCACGCGAGGACCTGTACTGCAGCGCATGTCGAAGATAGATAAACATGCTCTTCTCAGAAAATAGCTCGCCGATGACGTCTCTGGACAAGCCCATGTCCCTGGCATAAGTCTTGAGAGTATGCCACGATACGGCCCCCGCAAGAGATGCGCTGTACAATCGCGTCACCTGGTCCGTCTCTAGCTGTATCGGCGGCACGAGGTCTTTTACGAGTATTTTCGCCTGCTTTGTGGCCTCCTTCTTGGCTGCTTTCTGGACCTGTTCGAGCGTATAGAACTCTGAAAGTCGAAAGGCCCCTGAAGCTATGATCTCTTCGCTCGCCGTCCGCACGCGCCTTTGCAGAATTTCTCTTTTCTCGTCCTCGTCTTTTAGCGTTTTTGTAAAGAGATCCGTGTAGGGCGTGTCTTCATTTTTGGAACTCTCGGTGCGACTCGTGTTGCGCCCTACAAATTCGAGAAGGGTCAACCTCACGATCTCTGCAACTTTTATCGGATCTATGTCGTCCTCCTCTTGCTGCTTCATCAGGCGTAGCATAAATATGGGTTTGATGAGAGATTCACACCGCACCGGACGACCTTCTACGGTCGCGGTACTTTCTGTCATCAGCGCCTGAGGTGCGTTTTCCCTCAGGAGTTTGCAGTACCGAGCATAACCCCTCCTCTCGGTGTACAGTGAAGCTGTAGCGATGATGTTCGCCTCTCGCAGACGAACATGTTCCGGTCGCGGAACTTCTGGGTGATCGTACAAGATCCTCATCCAGCAGGAAGCCAAAGCTGCCATGTGCACATCGAAGTCTATGATGTGAGGATTCTTGAGGACGGCGAAGGTAGCACACATTGCATAGAGACGCGTTTGGACGAGAGGTTTCATCACCTTTGCAGACTCCGGGGTGAACACCGGAACGACGGCATTGAAACGAGTGTTGTCGTCATCGTCCTTTAGCTTCACGTCCTTGTGGCGGTCGCCGGGTGCCCGGTTTTCTGCAGAAGACTCGATGGCCACTTGACTCATGACGGTATAAGGAGACGTGAGGATCTTCGTGATGTTGTAGGACCAGGGGTTCAGGGCCAGCATGTCTCTGGTCGGTGCAAACACCGGAATGCCGCTCATGGTAAATTGTTTGAGGAACTCGTACTTGTTCAGTTCTAACAGTTGAGGGAAGGCGTCGTCTTGGAGATCCGATAAGGTTGAGGCCATAGTGATGCGGCAGCAGTCTTCCGGAGTTACGATCAGGGCCTTCAGTTCTGCTTTTTTCGCCAAATATACTTTCAGGAACTCTTGACAGTCATTCACGTAATCGCCACCAGAGTGACCCTTCAGCTGCAGGGACCTGACTTGGTACTTGCCTGCAGACACAGTGGTGCTGAGTACATCTCTTGCGAGATCTAAGGCGTCTTCGTATTTATCAAGGGTCAGAATTTTCTTCATCTTGTTCACGGTAGTTCTAAATTCCACCTCGGTCGTCTTGTTACCGGCTCGTGCGAGCCTTGCTGCCACAGAGTGTCCCTTCGATCCAGTCTGCCGCAGAGCGGTGCTGAAGAGACGCTCCATGAACGGAAGCAGGTCAGAAGGAATCCGCTTCTTCAGTTTGTGATACTGAATCGCTACGCTGTTCCACTGGCGAAATATCTCCATCAGGATCGGAGTCGTGACCGCGGATCGTTCTAAAATCAGCTGGCCGGCGCAGTGACCCTGATGGTAGATCTTGAGTCTCTCGTCTTCTTCGGGATCCTCGGGAAAGTAGACCCACTCTGAAAGGTGGAATTCTTTCGTGGGTGGCGACCTCGGCATTTTATATCCTGTAACAGATAGCTCCATGTTCGAGTCATTCCTTTTAGCAAGGTGATCGCCGATGGCCCTCATCTTTTCATCAACATCAGAATAACCCTCAACCCAGAAGAGTGTGGGCAGATTCGAATTGCCGTTTTGAAGTCGTGACCTTATTTCGAGGCTGTATTCTACGGGGAAATCGTTTCCGATTCCCAGTAGATAAACGTCGCAGATCTTTCCCATTGGTTCTTGCATCTTTTCTATGACGGTATCCGGTTGCGGCACCTCACCGCAGTTGTGGTCACCGTCCGTGATAAGGAACACCTTGATGTACCTTTGCCTACAGGTATGCACCTTCTCGACGATGGTCCGTAGGGCAGATGTCAGATTAGTCGCTCCGCCTCTGAAGTTTTCCTTCCACAACAAAGGGACGGATCGCCGGTTGGCCTTAGTCTTGTAATATCCCACCTGCTCGACCTCCTTATTGAAAACGAAGATCTCTGTGGTTCCTGACAGATTTTGAGCGACGTGTTTATTCCAAGCTGACACGATAAATGGCCAATGAAATTTCATCGATCCGGATATGTCAGCCATCAGGATGTTGAAGCAGTTGTCTTCACTGGGGATCTTTGATTTCAGAGTATGCTCGGCAGGAATTGAGGAGGGCATCTTAAGCAAGAAGTGAGTCTTAATCTCGCCATTCTCTGTCTGATAATCACGGAGAGAAAAAAAAAAGGAGGGGGTTAGGTAGAGAAACGGGTAAACAAATAACAATAATAATACAAACACAAAGAAAGATTTCGACGTGAGGTGTTATAATCGCTCACCTTCTCCTCGGCCTCATAGAGCCTGGCGTCACTATATACAGAGTCGTCCGACAACGTTTCGCTATCTTCGACGATGTTCGGCAGGCAGGCCGGCGGTTCACCATCCTCGATAATGTCCGGACAGCACATGGGTGGCGGCTGCCAATCGTCATCGTTGTAGTCGCATCTCTCATCCGATATCGGATATCTATTCATCGTCGCAATCTAGTAGAGATACATAAAATAATAATCATCTATCGCTTCACGTCTTCCACAACGCAATCAGGATTGTTTAACAAAATATTGAGGAACACGTCTCTGTCTCTCTCTCTCTCTCTCTCTCTCTCTCTCTCTCTCTCTCTCTCTCTCTCTCTCTCTCTCTCTCTCTGAGTTATACAGTTATACATATCTGCTGTTTCAAAATTATTTTGTCAAACACTGACATTATTGAGCACTGCTACTCATCTCTTGTCGTTTCGCTCTTTGGAGAGGATGTGCGTGCAAGTTCTTGGACGAGCCAGCTTTATGTATATCGGTGATCTCTCTTTGGAGAGGATGTCTAGGATCTTCTTGGACTGACCAGCCTTATATACTAGTGGCTCTTATCACAGTATCATGTACACACGCACAGACAAGCATGCGTAAAAACAATTATGTAGGAACAGGACAGGATGAGCTGACAAATGTAATCGTTTGGAGTAGATTTATGGAAGGAATAGGAGAGGAAACAAAAGAGCATTTCTTATATATAACGTTTTATTTTATTTATTATACAGGTTATATTGGTTATTGGGTGAATAGTGCAATATTTTATAGCCACTGATCTTCTTTTTCTTCTTCTTCTTCTTCTTTTACTTCATCTTCTTCTTCTTCTACTTCTTCTACTTTTTATTATCACACGGGCAAGCAAATATTTCGATAAATAAAAACAAAATATAAAGGTAAAATATCCAAAAAAAAAATAAAATAGCAGTTGAGAAATTATACAATTAAATATTTGGAATGTTTATTCGTAACATAACAGCTAACATTTCTACATTATGAGTTTAAAGTCGGCAATGATTCTTTAACGAAATCCATTCTTATATATTCTAAAGTTTGCGTGTGGTAAAAATCTTTTATAGATTTACTTATTTATTTATTCAATTTATATATTACAACCTTAACCAGTTGGTTAGGTAGTTGATTGAACTTCACACGCTGGATACAGCAAGCATCTGGTCAACTTCTTCAAACTGAGATGAAGAAGAAGAAGAAGAAGGAAGAAGAGGAGGAGGAGGTTGTTGTTCTCCGGACTTAGTCTGAAGTTGTGGTTGTTTTTTGTTTTCTCTTCTTAACGCATTAGTAACACTTATAGAAACATAGTCATCGATATTACGTTGGGCTAGATCCAGTAAATAGGCTTGATTGTAAATACATTCTAAATTAAATGTCCCGTTCTCCAAAAGGCGCTGTCTTATCAGAGGTGAAGCGATGCCATTGATGAAAGCATCGCAGATGAGTTCCTGGCGATATTGTTCTGCTGTCAATGTTGCCTTTAGGTTGCAGTCCTTACTCAGTTTTCGGAGTTCTTGTAGATAGTCGTCTAAAGATTCGCCCGGGTGCTGTTTCCTGGTAGCTAGCAAATGTCTCGCCAAAGCCACATTCGGAGATTTCACATATAAGTTTTGCAGTATTTTAATGGCACTCTCATAATCAGAGCACTCCTGTATTTGGTCGTACACGGTATAAGAAATACAGTTTACTAAAATCTTAAACCTATCGGCCTCAGATTCTCCACATTCCTCGATGTAGTTTGTAAATGCACGATGCCAGTGTTTCCACTCTTTGCTTGCAGTGGGAGAATTTGGATCCACATCCAGTTTAGAGGGCTTGAGAATATTAAGATTCTTCATGATGGGATGACTTGTGTTGTAAAATTTGTAAAACGTATATCCCTTTCAACCTATAAATTCTAAGCGAGTATGTGCGCATATAAAGATATACTTATGGTGATCATTCCGATAGTTTGATCGTCTTTGCGGATATTATTCGTCGAACAAATAGACTTTTAAACATACGAACATGAATACACGCATAGGCGTTAAAACTTCTCTTTGATAATCAGAGTGATATCAGTAAAAGAATTACAATCATCGGGTTTAAATAAGATCACACTCAGCGTCGACAATAAAAACATTTTGCGGGTGTAAGAACATTTTACGGTTATCCGCGTACAAACGTTGCTCAGAAAAAATAATAACAATATGCAAGTACAATACAACTATTAGACATATAGATAGATAGAAAGAGAGAGAGAGAGAGAGAGAGAGAGAGAGAGTAGCCGATATAATTTGTATGGAACAACCTCCTACAATTAAAGATTGTATAATGGACGCACAAAACGTAGTGGTATAGAGTGGGTGTACAGATGATCTCAACTGTATCTACCTCAAGAAGAACCTGTACGATGGGCAGTGACTTATCTCTGTGCTTCAACACACGTTGATCATAAGGTATGTCCGGTATGAAACATTCGTTGATCGGAAGCTAAGCCCTTTTCTTTCTTATTTTAATTTCTTCTTTCTCCTTTCGTTTCCCGACTCGACGTCGTCGTGTTTTATTGGTATGTGTCTTTTTGTTTTTGTAGGTACGGTATTCGTCGGAATCTGGTGGCGGCGATGGTAGCAACATTATCACGTCTTCTGATTCATTCGCATTCCGAGATGACTTTACGAGGTCGCTCGAACTGAGAGCCAGAGTAGTGGAGAACATGTCTTTTAGATCCATGATGATACGACGTTTTTCGTCAAAAGTGATTTTGCTCACTTGATTGAAATTTTTCTGTAATTCAGAACACCAACTTGCCTTACACACAGCGTGTTCATTGAACGCGTGTGGCGCTATAGCGGCCACGAGCGCTTCATTACCACCACCACCACCACCACCACCACTTCTGCTGTGGCAGAGGTAATCGTGTACACGATTAAAAGTTTTCTCCAAGTATCGACATTTTTTTAGGGTCAGTCCTTTTTTGTGTTTATTCCGGAGACTTTTCAAAGTTGTTCCGATATACTCCCTGGCGGATGGAAAAGCTGCACTGTCTGATCTGAAGGTCTCATTATCGTTTATTCCCATTTCGTATATTCGTATGTTGTTGGTGGTTATTTTTTATATTGTGGGTTTATATTATATCCTCTTCTTTTTTATACGTATATCATGAACCGATATATGATATATGTTCTTTGTAATCTCTTGGACTATATTCTTCCTTGCTCTCTTTATACGCCATGAACAATTACGATACATGTATATATTCTCTGTATGTTGGGTTTATATTCTACCCTTCTTTTTTTATACGCTATCAGCAAGTAAGACATATATTCCCACACCCGCATATGCGATAAGAATACCCCCTATACTAAAATAAAATACTACTCCAGACGGAACGGCACACCGGAGACACAATTCACTCTACTGGGAGCACTATTTCCGCCAACGAGATGGCCGTCCATCCACAGCGTTTGCGATTGGAGCGGATGTGTATTCAGATACAGGTTTAAATCTTCTCGCAAGATCCGTGGCCTGTAATCGACTGCGCTACTATTACCACTGGTACTGGCGATAGAGGGTCCATTCAGCGAGTGCTGGATATTTTCATCTTGGTTGTTATGGTCAATGCTCTCGACCACGGTATACGATCCGTCAGGAAATCCGGTACACGGTCCGTTTAGATCGAGTAGTAGAGTACCTGGTCTGTTGACGAGTGTGCTACCCATGATAGGGTGTTTCACACCCGCGGCCGATATCGTGGATGAAGGTTCAGATGTTATTGACTTTAATCCTGGATAGGGAAATGTTAGACTCGGAATATAGTTTGTGTTAATTTCGATAGAAGAAGAGGAGGGGGGAGAAGTAGCAGCAGAGATAGTAGTAGAAGTAGTAGTAGTCGGTAATTTCAACAACTGACGATGATCGCGACAATCGCACATTAACATTTCTGTACTATTGTCTCTAATGTTCTTCTGGTATCCGTATAATACAACACTCGCAACGGGAGGACGGCCTGCACAGTTGTCGGTGACCGGAGGGATGGCGTCGTTATCCGTTTCGTTGCTTTTATTCTTACCTGTGTAAGTTAAAATATCGGCTTTGCTAAGCTTATAATTTTTATTGAATACCAATGAACGGTATGGTATGGTGAAGGCTGTCATTACCGTTGGAGGGTGAGGTAAGATTAATCGTGCTTTCGGGTGAGAATCGTTCTTATCACCGTAGTGTTTGTCTTGTTTATCCTTTTCACTACCACCAACACCGTTTAAAATTTTATAATCTTTAAAAAACTTAGCATTTATAGCAGCAAAATATAAAAAGGGATCTTTAAATAGTCTATGATTTTCTATCTCATTCGTTTTATTATAATCATCTTCCTCCTCCTCCTCCTCCTCCTGCTGCTGCTGTCCCTCCTGCTCCTCCTTATTGTCTTCATCGTAATTATTTATAATAGTGTCGTTTTTGTAAATGACACTCTTTCTTAAATAAGCAGTAAGTTTACCGGCGTTAAGTTGGTTGGAATAATGGGAAAAAACATAACTTGGTATGTAATTATTTTTTTTATGAACTACAAACCAGATCTTCATCAGATAAGTTATAAAAAATATTACCATCGTTGTTAGATAAGACATAAAAAACATAGACTGTAACATTATTCGATGGATATTACAAGACACGTTCTCTCTCCTTCTAGTGGAAGTTTTAATAATGAAGACGACGACAATAACCACATGTTCAGTATTGAGCCGGCAGGAGCTCTAATCTTTTCTACGGATATTATAAGAAGACCTCGTCAATGGATGAACAGTATGAAATGTAACATTAACGATATGGACCATATCACTACTACTAATACTGCCACTTGTGTTGTTGTCGATAATAATATTCTTACATTAACGAAACTACAGTCCAACAAAAATTCTGAGATGTATAATCGTAAAAGAGTCTTTATTAACGCATATTGGTTACTGTCAACATCATCATCATCACCACCATCATCATCATTATTATCATCATTACTACTCGGTAGAGATACTAGAGTCACTGACGACGATAACGGTGTTGAAGAGGCGGAATCTATTTCTTCTACTCTTACTACTACTAGTACTATCATGAATTATAACGATAACTACAATGTTAAGAACAACATAACAAAAACGGCAAGACGACGACGTCGGCGGCGGCGGCGGCGGCAGTGGCGGAGGCGATGACAACTGCCGCTAACCGTAACGGTATCGATACATTGGATGATGTGTACCCTCGGATGCACCCTGGAAATCCACAACGTACATCGACAAGCGTCCTGTATATTTATGATTTAAATAACAGTCAATTGACGGCTTTGAATCAGCGTCCATTATTCGACCTCAAAGATGGAATAATTGGTAGAGTTTTACAATTTATGTAGATGTAGTGTTCTTTCTCTTTCTTTCTCGATCGTCTCATCACGAGTTCGATAAAATTAATAAAGTTTTCACGCATGGTTTCTTTTATTATGCGCTATACGTAAAATCGAATGGAATGACAGGAGGTGGTCGTTTTTCGTCAGTCCTAGACCAGATGGATATCACCTTTTTCTTAATATCGTTCTTTCCTAATAGATGGTTGATGACCCCGACTGTGCTTTGCTCCTTTATCTCCGATAAAGATATTCCTATTTCTGTCACGTCATATCTTCTCGCTAGAGCCCTCTCTATCTCCAAGAACGAATGGAAACATCCACTATTCCATTTCCTTTCGACTGGATCGAATGTTTTCACGAGAGACTTTCTGTGACATGACGCTCTTCGTAGGGTGATGCCCGTCTCCGGCTCATAGACTGTGAGAACTCCGCCTAAGAGAACCATGCGAATAATCAGTCTGTCGCACCGTACCGCAGCGTTCCACTTGTCATAGGTTAAGACTCTTACGTCGTGATGGTTGGGCTGCGTCATGTTTCTCAAACTGTTCATGTGGTCTACGTAAAGATCTATGATGGGATTATTGTAACCGTTCCTCTCTTTCGTCGTCGACATCACCGAGTTTTTCGCCGATGCGGGCGACGCACTGGCAGTTGTCACAGAGTGGCCAATTTGCGGTAGCGTCTTTACATCTCTTGGAACCGTCGCTTTTTCTGTCTTCGTCCTCGTCGCCATCAGCGGTGGCGATGGGAGCGACATCACCGTCGATGTCATCCTCGTCGTCGTCGTCGTCTTCTTCTTCTTTTTCTTCTTGTCCCTCTCCTCTTTCTCTAGGTTCTTTTTCGTACTTGAGCGGATTCGCAGTGACGGAGAATACGTGTAACTTTCGTTTTCGCTTTTCGAATTCGACCATGTGGTTCCAGAGGGGGTCGACAGCTCCTCCCTTGCTATGCGATATATGTTTCCTATCAAATCGCATTTCTCTATCCAGTTCATTCTGCGGTAACAGACCTTTATAATGGTTATCGATTAATACGTTGCTCTGTAAAGCTTCAAACTCTGCGCCGATGTGAGATCCCAACTGTAACGAAATTGTTGTTTTCGACTGTTTCTGAAGTCTCGAGTTTATAGCAACAAGACTATTGCTCGTACAGAGTCCTATCTCGGAAAAAAAGCCGACGAAGGCTGCTTCCTCGGCCAACTGTGTGAGCAATTCTTTTTCTCGCTCACTGTCGGGATCGCTTATTATATCGGGCGGCAGTAAGTCTCTCTTTACGCCCTCCAATATATGTACATATTCCCTATTAGCCGCCATGGATTGAGGTTATGTTATTATTATATATACATACATCCGATTGTCGTGAATATGACGATGGGGGTATATTGTATTTATACTCTCTTGATATTTTGGTTTCTGTAGTCAATTGCCTTTTCTTCTAATCTTGCTCATTCTAGAGAGAAAAACCAGTTTGGAGTAAAAAAAAAAGGATAAATCAAACAATCGTCTCATGATCATTATTATCATCATCATATTTATTTTAATCGAATCAGATAATTGTAAACTTTTGTATACAGACTTTTATATACAGAAGAGACTGACACTGAGATTTACTTCCCTATGCTGTGCTTCTATATTTTTATTCATACATGTCAGATGCAGGGTTCTTTCCTTGCCCTATATTTACCTATATTCGCTTCGTAGTGTTTCCTAATATAATGTCTGAATATATTAGCATCAAAATATTTTCTAAGTCCCTCGTTATTATGTAGCGGACAATATGTACAGTCTATGCATGTATCGTAGTCTGTGATGCTATATTTATGGAAATCGTAAAACAACAACGATAGAAACATATAATTTAAACTATATTTCATCTTATAGACAATGTCAATCAAGGCGTTATAGTAACTAAATCCATCGTGGATGGCGGGTAATACAGGTTCGGGTGACCGAGGATGTAGGAGGTTGGGAATGTATCTAGGCAACGGTAGAATGTATCTAGGCAACGGTAGAATTGAAAAGTACCGATGTTGTTTGATACTTCTCTTGAGAAACCAATAGTTCTTTCCCCACAGCCCACATTTTGTTCCCCCATGACGATGGACCATGTCTAGGATCTGAAGATCCCTCCCGGGAATTTTGCTACGGTTACCGTACACGCTCTCTAGTCGTCTGATAGCCGTTGACACGTCTGCGGTCGCGCGTTCCAGCGCCGTCTCGTCGTTTTGTTCGATCGCGATTTGCAGCCTCTTTTTCTCCGGGTATATGACGTCCGAACTCTTGATGTATTTGTTGAGAGCCGCGTGTCGCACGACTCTGACGTCCTTAATCTGGTTGGCTAGGAATTTTCCCACGATTTTCGCGAAACCGGATTTTTGAGTTATCTGGGGATATTCTTCCGTGGCCTGTGCGTATAGCGCCTTGAGCTTCTCAAAGTCACGAGCCTCGATCGCGGATTCCGGTGGCGGTGATGCCGGCAACGGTCCTGGCGCTGGCGGCGGGAGTAGGTGGGTGGGTGGCGAGGGTCTGTAGACGCTGACGGTGTCATCCCAGGTGCGGAAGAAAGGGTAATCGTGCACGAGGAGGACGAGGCACATGGGCCGCACGTACTTGTAGCTCCACTCTGATTTTCTCCTGAGGTGATCCAGCGTCTCGTCTCTCTTTCTCACCGTATTGACGCTCCTTCTTTTCATTTCCGTGTTGATAATGCCAAGGACGAGGCGCTCTATTTCTCTCTCGACCACAGATACCAATCTGCCGACGACCGCCTTCTTTTTCGTGTCGAAGCAAAGATAGGGCCAGGCCCTCACCATGGAATGTATTATGTGGAAGTCCTCGGGTTTCAGTCGCACGCGAGCCGACGTCGAATCGAGGCGAGTAAAAATCCGGTAGGCGTCCGACAGCGCCCTGTTCGTTCCGCTCGCCATGATCGACACGCAGAGACCGAAGAGGTAGCGCATCACCTGCACAACCTTCGACTGCACGTATTCCGGCGACGGGTTCTCGGGTGGCTCGCCGTACATTTCGCTCACGTTTTCCATAGCCGAAGCCAGGACGCAAAGCGCGAGATAGCCCACCGCGGGACGGCCGACGTCGAGTCTCCGAGTCCCGGTGAGATCGTGAATGCTACCCCGGACGATGGTCCGCACAAAATCCAGAGTGCCTCCTCTCTCCACGGCGCGCCAGTTGTACGATGCCATGGTCCGTTCCGAAGCCATGATCTCTAGCACGGCGTCGGCAACCGGCAGAATTAGATAACGTCTGTCGGTTCTGAGACCGCTTTCCACGTGGGACGTGGAAAACGAGAGGGGGGCAGTGGGCGTCATAGATGGTTTTCTCCGGCAGTTTGCCCGAGACGTTCTGTAGTTTTCTGTCGATCGAGAGGAGGCCCTCTCTCTTATTGTCGAGCGAGAGGAGGCCCATTCTCTTAATTGTCAAAATATATTCTATCGCCCTCATTTCCTCCCAGCGATATAAGGGGTCACAGGATAATATAAACGCCACCTTCTTTAGTTCATACATGTTCACTTCGAAGGTAATCGCACCCACTCTCTGACAACCGTCTGCTTATAAAATCGTTTATATCTAACTTGCATATCATCTGGGCTGCAGCCACTATTTCATCGCTCTGCAAGTCGGCATTATTCGGCATACCCAAGAATCTTTTTGCTGTTCTTCGTTGCCGTTTTGGGTACACCGCGTAACCGCTGTTTTCCTCTTCTTTCCTGCTATTCTCCTGTTGTCACAGGTAACCGTTTGCCTTTGCCTTTGCTGCTGCTGTTGCTGCTGCTGCTGTTGCTGCTGATGCAAGGATAATTACAAAAAAATTC
This sequence comes from Penaeus monodon, assembly GCF_015228065.2. Classification (NCBI taxonomy): domain Eukaryota; kingdom Metazoa; phylum Arthropoda; class Malacostraca; order Decapoda; family Penaeidae; genus Penaeus; species Penaeus monodon. The sequence continues at coordinate 224,208 of NW_023659996.1, read as the reverse complement.
AATTTATTAAAACCGATACGATCCTAAAAGGGGAAAATTTTCTTTTGTAGGGATAATTGTTTAAAACCGTCACCGATAAACCAAACAGAATTCCGAAAGACATTGATTTACCAAACGTCGATCAGTGAATCTACCGACTGTATCTCTAAATGACCGTAGACGTTGAGGGGAAAAGATCCATTGAATTTTTCTCTCCCGGGGATAATGGCATACTTGACGAGGGGGACGGAGTCCCCACTTCCCCCGCGTAAAAGTCAAAAGGGCAGGGCATGAAGTGAAAAAATTCGAGACCGTGATCGGGTATACAGAAAAAGGGTTTGACAGCCCAATCCCGGGAAACAGTCTCAGGTGGGGGCCGTGGGTTCACCGCACCGACGATGAATCCGATTTGGGTCCATATGTCGCATACTATATTCACTGCAAAAGGGTCAACCGTCCCCCAATCGCCCAATGAGTGGGGGGCCTCGGGGAAGATCTTCGCAAATACCAGAGTGACAATTGTGCTTGAGCGAGAGTCACGGGGAGTGGTGAAAACCAGATCGAAAAATTGCCGTACATACTTCGAAGCGCAAATATTATCGGATCGACACTGGATACAAAAACTGTCGGGGTTTTCCGAAATTTTCGTACGGGGAAATGACTTTCGATCACGTCCCTTCCCCTCTCCGGGGTGTGGTCGGAGCATGTTGCGTTGCTTCATCTCAACTTTTTCTGCGATTTTCTCTCGAGACCGAATCGTCTTCCCGCGGACGCGGGTCTCTGCCCCTGCTGGGCATCCCGCGGCGCTTGTCCGGACAGTCCCGCAAAAACCCCTTCTCTCTATATATATTTTTTATGTTTGTTTTCTAGCCCATGGGGGTTTATAGGGCTAGCTTCCCCTGTTTTCCCGCCCCAAAGCTAAACAAATCCCCGTTCAAGGTCCAACCTTTTTTTGATAGACACGTTTGTAGACATCTAACTCTTTTCTTTTTTTTATTTTTTTTAAATTTTTCCCCCATTTTTTATTTTTCCCATTCCCTTTCCTTTCCTCTTTTAGTTTCTCATCGGGTTTTTGGTTTTAAAAATTTTCTTTTTCTTTTTTCCTTTTTTTTTTGTCTTTTCTTTGCAAAACCCCCTGGAAAAAAACGGTATTGAAGAAAGGGTCGACACCGAGGGAATCCGATTTCCATATAACTAATCCCGAGAGGTCGAACCGCCTACACCCAATCAGACTCGTACGACCATCCAATACAATGCGGTACCACCATCAAAAAGATGTAAATTGGTCACATACTCTGAAGGATTTCGGATCTGAGTGGTTTGTGGTTGGTTTAAGGGGAAGGGGCTTTCGATAGTCTATCCATCGGAGTGTTATCGGAGCAGTGTTGGGCTTTGAACGCGTGGTCTCTGTGCATTTCCCTCGGTTTGCGCGCGGCTGAGGTTGTGACCCAAAACCATCTCTCTATTATTTAGTGCGTCTGATGGTGTAAGTCAGCTTCCGGTTTTCACCGATGTAAACACTCTTTCGCCAACCTCGATAGCAGGAGAACAACTTTTCTTTAAAAATGCCTAATCATGCCCTTCCTATCTTTTCTTTGTCATATTATATATTCCTTTGTCGAATGGAAAAAAAAAACGTTTCGGAGTTTACTCTCTGAAATTTGGATCTAGGAGAGGATTTTTCTTTGTCTTTTCCTCTTTCTTGATTTTATGAGAAATCCCTGTTCTTTGTACTACTCTGTAGATTTAATTTTATTTCCTCTTTTCTTGATTCTTCTCATTCAATTAAATTATAGTCCATATTGTCATTGTCTAGTTAGTTAGTTTTCCGAGCTCTATGTCACCTCTACCGTCCTTGACACGCAATATTTTGGAGCAATTTTGTATGTACACCAAAGAAATTAATCTAATAGAAAATTGTAGTTGAGCACATAAAAAAATAAAAAAAAAAATACTAGGGGATCATTATAACAGAGTAAAAAATATTCTATAACTCACATTTCATGAACTGACAAAATGTATGTAAGGTCATATCTAAATTTAAAGACTTTAAAGAAGAAACAAATAGGTGTCACACAACTGACAAATCCAAAGTATAAGAAACAAATAGCCACAACGACAATCTTCTATTCATAGTGTCACAACTGGAATCTTTAGTTAAGAACTGTTTCGAGAGTCCTTATATTTTTGAACGACAATCTTAGTAGAACAACGATGTCAAAAAAAACGACTGTATATAATAATCAGACTAATACGATATATATGCCTTCGACGGATGAAGAAAAGAACTCCCAGAGCCAATCCAGCCTAACAACCCGCCAGAGATATTGTAAGTGGTCGAACACTCCATCCAAATATTACCAGATCCGAGACTGTCCTGAAACCGCACTAAGAACCAATGATCTCCACGACACTCAAATAACAATGGTCACACACCTCAAAATGTCATTCCTCACATATAATATGAGAGGGTGGTGGTGGTGGTGGGGGTGATAAGAGGAGAGTGTGTGGAGGGTGTAATGGAAATAGGTATATGTTGGGCTTAACGTAGTCTTGGCTTTGCCTTTTAGATCCGCCAGCGATGTTACAAACATCATCATCTTTGCAATCTCCAGACTGTGTTGTCAAATATCTTCCGTTCATTCAGTAAGCTCTTACCCCTCAGCCCGAAAGCAAGGGGCACACTGCCAGAGTCTAAGGGGAGCATGTCTCCTTTCTTTTCATGTCTATATTAAATGATATTCCATTGCCGAATGGAACGATATATCCGTCCGGGTTTCCTCTTGACACCTTTGGATCGAGGATGGACTCTCTTTGAGTTGAGATGAGCTCTCTCGGATCGTGTGTGATGAGACATCCGGCCTGTTTGTGTAGCTCAAGAAATGGAAAATTGCTTTCAACTTAACGTTTGGTAGGTATAATGTATCTTCATATATAACATTATAATAGTGATAATAGTGTCAACTATCATTGTTCTAGATGAATGTGTATGAGCGATGCGTATATTCCTCTACTCACATTGATGTCTCACGGATCATGTCGCAATCTCCCGTCTGTCATCTGCAGATATACACAAATGTTAAAGTAAATATTTTGCTATAAAAACATTTTAGGTGGAGCATTCTAACAGTATAAAACATATCATAGAGAGTCGTTGAACAGGATGTAACCACATTTCTATAACACAAAGATCAGGAACTACGATTATGTTCAAGATTCAATGATCTTTTGTTAAGGATAGAGTAAGGTAGTATTTGGAGAGAGAGAACAGAATGAAAACCCACTCGTATATCGTACGATCTAGTGTCACAATACGATCATTGGTATATAATATGTGTTCTGAGGCTCGTATTTTTGAGCAGTTGAGTCGATTAGCGGTGATAGTAGGCGAATGTATGATGAATAATCCTGATAATATTGTCTCGTCGAGAGCTTCGTTAATACACATTACTAATCACATGATTCTTGCCAGATATTATGTATTGGAGAAGCTTCTTGCCATCGAAACTACATTTTATACCGATACGAAAAGGACTGTTCACGAAAACTTACAACGAGAACAAGTGATCGGACAGAAACATATTCAATTTAACAATATAGTATACCGAATGAGTTTTATCTATCTGGAAAGAAAAGGAGTGTATTTAAGATAGATGGATGGAGAGTTCGACGTGAAGAGTCATAAGAACGATCGAGGTCGAGAGGATGCGTGAAACGAACGTAGTCATAAATGCAGTTGCTTTCTATATATCGTAACAACGCCACCGTCAATCATTATCATCATTCATACTGTGTCATACTTTTGTCAGATGAGCCGCCTACCGATAAAATGGTTCACATTTGCCACGATCTGTATCCTACATAACAGTCTCTCAAAAACCAATTTCGAAATGGGGAGTGTGCGAACTGGGCCGCTATTCAAGGTTAGAGTGTAAGAGTGGCTGTGCTGTGACTGGGCTGGGCTGTAGAAGCAAAGAGCTTTTAATTTAAGGTAGACTAAGAAGGTAGAGAGAAGGATAAGAAGGTAACGAAATGTGATCATAAATCATAATCTCATCTATATCAATCATCATTCTCAATCATCACATCATCAGTCATCATCATCATTTTTTTTTTTTTTCCACTTATAAAATTTTCCTATTTTATCACCATCTTCTTAGTGTTGATTATGAAACCCACATTTTCTATCAGATTAAAGGCACTGCATCTCAATATCAATTGGCCCTGTCCTTCTTTTGATAGTAACCGTAGTCCTTCGGCACGTGAACAGTTGCTAATCACCTATGTTAGTCGTTCTATCACGGAGGTACATACCGTGATCAAAAATGGCAGACGATATATTGAAGAACTTAGTATTGGTAAGTAAAAATATTGAGAAGGAATAACAAAAATCTTATCATTATATCATAAAATGAATTGTGATCCGTTCAATATAAGTATTGTGATTTTTTTATAAATAACATTTATGCCATAGTCTAAATGAATGTTCTTAATGGACTACAGTATTGTGGTTCTGTTATAATATAGTATGCGAAATTTATCATAGTATAAAATGAAATACAGTGATCCCTTCATAGTATAATATCGAATTTAATAAATATAAGTAACCGAAATAGAAGAGATGGATACAGAAATTGCAGACATAAGAAACATGTGAATCTTGTATAACTGTGAACCTTTATTAGATAGTGCCTCGATTTTAAACCTTCTAAATACGATTTTTACATTTAAACTTTTTAAACATTTGAATCTTATTGAATCTTATTTTTCTAAGAATGTGCGTTTATATCTGTTTGGAAACTTATAACCTAGGTTTTTCACATTTTAATCTATTAAGATCAGTTTAAATTGTGTCAATCTTTAACAATATGGAACATTTTTTTTAACTCTTTAAAAATAGGATTATCAATTTTTAAATCTTTGTGAGAATAGATTTTAACACCAATGTTTGGAAATATATTTTAACACATCAGTTTAGGTAAGTTTTTATTGTGGATAAAAAATGTTACTACGTCGGGGAGAAACCAAAGAGTCTTCAAATATCCTTCTAATCGTTTTCAGTCCCTTGCACGAAACATTTTCCGCTTCTCGATATCTTCCCTCAGTCCAGTCCGTTACAAAAATAATCGCTTTTTGTATATCGTGAAAAAAAATTGAAGACAGAAACATGGACGAAAAGTTATCAAATTATAATCGAGTGTTATTGTTAGTATTATAATCTTTTATGGTCATTTTCATCTTATATTATACATATCGCACACGATACCATACATTCACTAAATATCTATATATTTGTATACTTTCAGAACTAGTGGATAAGTGCATCAAATGGCCCGGAACAACAAGAAGTCTTGGTCAAAATATTGACCTGATCTGTCTATCGAAACAACAAATACAACGGAACAACCTAAACCTGTTAATAACGATAGTGCAATCACAAGAAAACGTAGCGAACCCAGTACAAAGCTCAGCTGAAACAACAGTATCGTCACAAAATCTAGCGGATCCAACTTACAAAAAGTGAAGTTAACAGGAACATTACTCCCATACAGCAGTAACCAGAATGTCATCCGAATTTTGTCAGTCGGACATAGAACGAATCCTAATTCAACAATATCAAAGTTCATCAATCAGACAAGACTTTAATCACAACAGCAGAATTTGTTGAAAATGTGTTCATATACTCAAATCGTAGCAAATTGCGAATCTTCTCAAACATATTCGCAATACCCATAACCATACGCTCGAAGCTTATCGACACAAGCCACAACCATATCTTAGAGACAAACATCAACAACAACAAGAACATTGTACAAATGTCTCACATACAACACCAAGGCGAATATACAATCAATCAACCGTACATAACACAGCAACACTAAAACAGCACCCAACAAAATCACGTAAACTAACACAACCAAAACGCACAACCACCCAACGAATTCAGTCAACATCAACACACACAGCAACACCAAATAACAACGGCATTCAGTAACACAAATACAAAGACAACAAACATCACGAACAACAACAACATCAACCACAACACAATCAAATACACACAGCAGCAAACACTGAACAAGACACCAACACTATTCAACAACAATACAAAACAACCAATCACCCCAAGCACAACAAAACAACATCCATAACACATACAATCACAACATAAAGACTCAACGAACAACACAATACACAAAACAACCAACCAACAACAACCAACAACACATAACAACACAACACCTACAGCACCAAATATCACGAATAACGCAACACAACATCAACCTAGCACTACCATTACAGACAACACGAGGACGAAACATAACAACAACAGCAACATAACCACACCACAACACGCAATATCCAAACCATTCGCAAACACAGCAACCTAACACAACAGTAAACTTACAAGAAGAACACAACAACAAAACACAACAGCAACAACAGGAAACATATACAGGACACACACAACAGCTAACACATCCACTAGCAACTACAGATCACACATCACACAACGCAAACACCCAACAAAAACATCCACACACAAATACAACAACACACAACACAGCAATCAACATCACACAACAGCAACAACAACAAAAAACCACAGCAAACCCCACAGCCCATCACATACAGTCAATACACACAACAGCAACATAAAACCCCAAAGCATTACAACACAACAGCAAACACACCACAACAAGCAACATCCACAACAACACAGCAACAACACAAAAATCACAAACAAGAACAAATATCAACCACAACAGCAAAACAATCCAACAACAGCAAATACACCACAACAGCAAATACAACCAAACAGCAAATACAAACATCACAACAGCAAATACAGACCACAACAGCAAACACACCACAACAGCAAACACACCACAACAGCAAAACAACCACAACAGCAAATACAACCACAACAGCAAACACACCACAACAGCAAAACAACCCACAACAGCAAATACAACCACAACAGCAAATACAACCACAACAGCAAATACAACCACAACAGCAAACGCAACCACAGTCACAACAACGACAACAGGGACAATGTTATGCAGATCTTGATATATTGAACATGGACATTTTGGCAATGCAACAGCGAGAGCAGCGGGAACAGGAAAATTGTAAAGTAAACGAAATTATTACACTAAGTCAACAACAAGTCTATCTACAACAACAGCCCCAAGATATCCTAGGTTCGTTGCTGGAGAATGTGATTGATCAAGACGCTCCAGTTAATAACAACACTCGCATCAAGCGGACGCTCGACATAGAGTCCTTCTCCATTCAGCCCCTCTCAAAAAAAAAAAAAATTGATGACGGGGATGGTCTAGGAAATAACGGTAACGATAGTCATGCTAACAGCAACGAGGATGAGATAGAAAGAGATACAGAAACAGAGCTGGTAATAAATACAGCAATGGAAGACCTAGATACAAGATGTGGTGATGATGATGATGATGATGATGATGATGATGACGAGGAGGAGGATGATACTGCTGTTGCTGATGGTTGTGATGATGATAATAATGATATTAATAATAGTAATAATGATATTAATGATGATAATAATAATAATAATAATTCCATTATTAATAATGATGATGATAATACAATTATTAATACATATAATAATATACGTAATAATGTTGATAATTATTATTATTATAATGATGATGATGATGATGATGATGATGATGATGATGATGATGATGATGATGATGATGATGAAGAAGAAGAAGGAGAAGATGGCAATGATGACAATAATAACGAGGAATCCTCAGGCGTTACTATTCGGTTTCAACCCCCGATCGTATCGGACAATTTTCTTGATTATCTTAAAATCCCCATCACAGTAGGGTGGAATAATATGGCCGAAATACCAAAGGCAATAGATCTACACGAGCGGCGAAGACAATACGCCGAAAGAATAAACGTGGACATCTTTTCTGCCTGCCCGATACATCTAAATTACCACTATCCGAATTGCAAATGCGACAGACAATTGCGTAACAGTGTGTTTGTCTCAAACATTGATGTAAATTATTGGTCGGATGATAGCAAAAGGTACAACATCTTCAGGTATTTTACCAAAAACACGGTATTTGACAGCTTTATAAAAGATGGTGATCTAGTCAACACTGTCGAGAAACTCAGATCTATGCTACGTGAATTACTAGTACCCTTCTTTTATCAGATGATATCACAGGGAGGTATCAGTGCGATGGGATGCAAGCTCGATGGTGAAAGGATCAAGAAGAAAATATCTAACGTAGACAAACATAATGAGTGGGACACTGCATATCCATCGATAGACGGTATATTCTATAACGAAGAACATTCCTTCTTTGGAGATCTTTATCAATACAAGACTAGTGCCTATTTTATATCTCCTAGTAACGCAGAAGATGTTAGCTTCATAAAATCCATCATCGCGCTCCTCATCACACCGTCGAATTTCGAGCAAGTATATAGACCTTCTCCGAGGGAAAAACAACATCTGAAGAGGAATGTGATTTATTCGAGCACGAACGACACCATCATCACGGGAGCAGTTTATTGCAACCTGTTCGTCATCTTTCGCCAAATGTCACATGGGACTAGGCAGAAATCACAAGAAGAGGTTAAGAAGAACAACAACTTCATAATAGCATATCCCATCTATCAAGTAATGCTCGACTATAGTCTAGTCGATATGTCCTATTCTAACACTTTCAAAGATGCCATACCCAGGCCGTGTACACTGCTGTATAGGTGTCAAGGAAACGACCGCAGAAATATCACCACCCTAAAATATTTCATAGCACTGTGTGGAAAATATGAAAACCTGAAGTTTATACCCGGTAATTGTTCTAAGATAGAGAATTTCTTTTTATACAGAGCAAAACACATCCACTTGCAAATTAATCTACACGACACCAAAAGACGACATGTGAGTACGTCAGAAAAAGAATCGATCAAAGACAACGCCTTCTTCACGAGTGGGGTGTCTTGCCAGTCTTACATTGGTAATTCGCGTGAACACATTATCGGTGTAGTACACATGAATGATTTTGTACAACTCTTTAACGACACGTTAAATATATTTAAGATGTACAAAAAGAAAAGATCCGAACAGAGAAAGAGAAAGTCATGCTCTGAACTGTTAAAACTGATCTTAAAGAATTCAGCTAGAGTCTTAACCCAACGCGGATACGTCTGGAGTCTATGTCCGTCATTTCTTCGATACGAGGAGAAGGAGAGTGCGGATGTTGATACCAAACAGGCCAAGAACAACATCCGAGACAATACCAAAGATAACACCAAGATCAAATATACCAGACACATAAGATATAAGATCATGACGATAGTATATGGAAAGGAAATAACCGAGAGAATATATAAGGGCAATAAGAAAAGATTGGCGAGTAACATAGACAAGAGAAGACGGAACAGAAACAGAAAATAAACGATAATAACACCAGCAAACGCCAAGCCAATTGGACAGTGGGACTGTCAGTAGTTGCTGAAGAGGACGGTTCCAAGACAACAAGATTTCAGAGGACGGTTCCAAGACATCACATCGTGTATAAGTGACTGCCAATAGCTGCTGAAGGGGACGATTCCAGTGTTCTAGGTGAGTAAGTCCTGCTATAACACATATTGTACGGTATGGCATGCGACATATGAGATGCGTAGTTAGTGTTTTGGTTTAGTTCCACATCCACAGACGTTGTTATTGACTCTTTGAAGAACTGTAACGCTAATAAATACATATACTTGTATTTGTAGCAACTGTCATGAAACAATAGTATATATTATCCCATAGGTGACGCTGATGGGGATGACGACGTCCACGACAGCTGCGAAGCGCTTATGAGTATGACAGTCACTTTATGGTTATGAACGGTATATTGAAGACATGTCTATCTTCGAAGAATTGTCAGGTTAACGGATTCACATACTTGTATTTGTAGAAACTGTCATGTAATTTATGTTTATTATCCCATAGATGATGCTGATGGGAACGACGACGTTCACGACAGCTGTGAAGCGCTTATGAGTATGACAGTCACTTTATGGTTATGAACGATATATTGAAGACATGTCTATCTTCGAGGAATTGTCAAGTTAACGGATTCACATACTTGTATTTGTAGAAACTGTCATATGATTTATATTTATTATCCCATAGATGACGCTGATGGGAACGACGACGTCCACGACGGCTGCGAAGCGCTTATGAGTATGACAGTCAGTTTATGGTTATGAACGATATATTGAAGACATGTCTATCTTCGAGGAATTGTCAGGTTAACGAATTCACATACTTGTATCTGTCCTGTGATTTATGTTTAATATTTCTAGAGATAACGTTGATGTACCTGTATTTAACCATCTTATATAACATTTTAAGGAAAATTTAAAGATTTATAATGGAAAAATTAAAAGATTATATCTTCCTCACAGATATTATTATGAAATGGTATATCCTACGACATCAACTTTTTTTTCTCCCCTAACATGTGATTCCGGTCGGAGGCTGACTGATCCGAGAGTGGGTGGTGGACGGATGCTCATCTCACGCAATGATGAATCGCAACTGCAGACCAGCGACGTCGATGAATCGCAACTGCAGATCAGCGATATCGATGAAGAAGAATATGATGATGATATTGTTATTGATGATGATGATATATTGATGTTCGATGATATATCGATTGAAACACATTCGCATCAGCACCTGCTCCCTATTGTTGGAGATGATGGTAATATTGTTATTAATGATGATGATGATGATGATGATGATGATGATGATGATGATGATGATATTATTGATGATGATAATATTGTTGATGATAATAGTGGTGATAATGATAGTGGTGAGGATGAGGATAACGACGACGAAACCGCAAATCCTTTCTCCCTAAGAATGTGTGATTGTCCCTATGGGAATAATTGGTTGAGACACGTCGACAATGATGCTGATGCTGATGAGAGAGAGAGAGAGAGAGAGAGAGAGAGAGAGAGAGAGAGAGAGAGAGAGAGAGAGAGAGAGAGAGAGAGAGAGAGAGAGAGAGAGAGAGAGAGAGAGAGAGATAGATAGGAGTAAGAGAGAGATAGAGAGAAAGATAGATAGGAGTAAGAGAGAAATATAAAGAAAATGAGAGAAACGGAGAGAAGATAGAGAAAGGCTATAGAGAACGATGAGAGAGAAAGAGAGAGATAAGAGAGAGTAGAGAGGAGAGAAGAGAGAGAGAGAGAGAAAAGAGAGAGAGAGGAGAGAGAGAAGGCTAGTTACAGATATCGGGACACTAGTTGAAATAACTATACTAACAATGATTATAATATATTGTTATTTTGTAGCGTGACATATATATCCTTCTAACTGTAATATATTGTTATTTTGTAGCGTGACATACATATCCTTCTAACTGTAAGGATATATTGATATATTGTTGATACGTGATATAGCATATCCTTGTGAATATATAATATATGTTGTAATATATGTTATAGTAATATATGATATCTAGTTGAATAACAAATCTACATCTAAATATAAATATAATAGGTTGATGAATAAACTGTTTAATTATATGTATTATTTAGATCTTATCTTACAACAACTGAAATCATTAATGCAACATCCTAAAAAATGATAATAAATATATGAAGATTAATGGTTAATGGTAAGTTGTATAATCCTTGGATATAAAATATTACAGAAAGAAATATATGAATTCGCCAGATCCTAAACAAATAATAAACTATAGGAAGATTATGCGCTTATGGGAAGTGATCCATAACAGCACATATTGAAAATAGATCACTTTACCAGAAGAAGAGGAACGAGAAAGTTTATAGAATGATATACATTCGGCCAGCCGAGTTAGTTTCTTCCTACTGTAAATATTTTGTCGTAATTAAAGAAACGTCAGTCAAAGTATCGTCTCGGCCGGAGAACGCAAACAGACACTTCAGGAAATAATAGCATCGACACGTTTACTTATGAGAGCTGAAGAGGGAATGGAACGTTTATAATATCGGAGAACAATGCGGCTTCAGCTTTCGATCAGGACTTTCCACGATGACATACGATATTGGTCGAGGAGTGGCTTTTTTCTAGGAAATGCAGATCAAAATATATATCGGAAACGCAGAGGTACAGGAACCATTCTATCTGTGCAAACTATAGCTCACCACGTCTACTTTAGAGACTGGAGATGCGCTGAGTTTTAACTCTCGAGACGAAGAAGGCGTTCAATGTCTTTCGATTAGGACAGGAAAACATAGACCAAAGTATGTAGGCATCCGACGAAGACGGACGGTTGCGATTGTTCAGAGGTAAAACTACTGAGAGATTGTCCAAAATTAATTCGGTCAAAGGGCTGTGTAGACGTAACGATCCAGTTGCCTCAGTCGTTGGCGACTTTGTCTTATTCGTCTTTCGTGATATGTTCGAACTGGCAATGGCGCTATTGTAATTGTCCGACGAAGACGGGCGTAAAGGCCAATGGCCTTTTCCTGAACAAGAACTCAACGTTCTGTTCGGGCGAATATTCGTATTCCGGACGAGTGGTCAGATTTTCAGCGGTACATACTACGTATTCGCGATATTAACTAGCGCGGTGTGTACAACAGCACACCCACTTCCGTGACTCGGTTCTGATGGCGACTTGTCATTTCGTCTTTCAGGAACTTTCTGGGATCTTAAGCGACAGGAACAAACATATCGAGAATTGGCTTCGCGTATCGAAAAGATACGAAAGTCGACGACGGCTGTATATACGAAGAACCTCAACCAGATGGAATCTTGTCGGCTGAAAAGTCAAGACTTCATGTACTGTTCCCGGATTGTAATACCCTCATTCGACAGTTCGTTCGGATCACGTATGTCCATCACCGGTCAAGAGGGGACACGATTCTTTAGGAAGATCATGCGTTGTCACAAGTCACCCAGTACTCGTCTCGGTTCTGAGAGCGATGTTGAAGAATTCGTCTTCCGCATCCATTCAGATACTTCTCATGGAGATTTAAAGGGAAAAAAACACAAGCAAATCGAAGGCTGATTAACCCCGACGGTAATAATCTACGACGCAAAGTGTCGACAGACCAGGTCAATTGTATTTTCTAGACGAATCTCCGATTGATGGTTCGGACTTCATAGAAATCACGTAAATTTCTCGAGTTACATGGAGATCTATGGTTCCCGGATTTATTGGAATCCTACCAGTTTCGTATGTGTGTACGGATACGCTTACATATAAAACATCCCGATTGACTCATGATGCGGGCTTCAAGATGGACGGACATACGATTTTGTATGCGTTAAAGGAGCATTGGCATGGAATCTCTGTCATATTATAATAACTTCACAAGATCGTTATATCGATACAACGGGAAAATATTTCGACAGAACGATTATTATCGACAGAGATACGATATTTCTCGGGCAGTAATACGACTGATAACAAACGGATGATATTTTCGAAGAAAAAATGAGATACAGAAGATCAAACAACAATGAGCTGTAAATAACACAACGATCCCAAGTAAAATACATCGACGTTTCACGTTGTATGGCGTTCAATGAAATCTGTAGTGGGTTCTCAAGGTACTGATCCTTATGCGGACTTGGGTATCGTTTCATGAAGAGTAAAATGCCAAAACGGAGTTCATATACCAATCGAGATAGCGTATGTCTATATATATCTGAATATACCCTTGTTCGAGAATGTTAACTTCGATTATAAAGATCTTAAAATAGAAAATATTCGTGTCGATCAATGATACGGGAAGGAGGATGAATATGCAAACGGATATTTTGTAATGACGATAAACAACATATGATCATGAAGAAGCTGATATAGTTATAAATAACATTAACAGAGGTTCCGGTAACGATAAGCATACGACAGATATGATACAACATTTAAAATTTCAAAGAATAATTAGCATTACGTGAAAGACGAATATTTCGACAATATGTATATAGAAGAGATGACAATTTGATGGATATTTTTTGTTACAGCAATCATTACCACATGTCTGGATAAACAGAGATAAACATAAAAATCAACGAGAATGGTAATGAGAATCGACAACATCCGCAGTAAGAAAGAAGGCTTATCACTCTTAATTATGAGATTCTTGAGAGACTCAAAGAGTTTGGAATAGTCTATACGGGTTGCTTGTCATTAAACTGGTGAGTTTCTGATTCTCTCTTCGGTAATTCGACTTATTGGGTTCCTGTTTCTTCACAGAAGAGTTAAGTATGTCGAAAGGAGATAAACATCATAAGAACGAAGCGATATATATATCATACTATCCAATTAGAAAAATGATTAAAGACGATTTCATTAAACAAAAACGATTTCTTCTTAAACAAGAACTATATGTTGCGTCGATTTCAGACATGTGTACCATAGCGAAAAGATGTAGTTATCTGTGGTTCAAGACGATAGTTTGAAAGACCAGCAATGAACAACATTATCGATATCTTAAGGACGCATCAGTCTTAAAGATACGAAGCGTCGATTTTACAGAGTAACGATGTAAATAGCATTCGAAGGAGAGTGCATAATCCAACATTTTTAATTAATTCAATCAAAAATAAGCTGCATTCAGCATAGAGATACAATGTGAGCGATAGTACGCCAATATATATAGAAAAGGAAGATGATCACTTTATGCAAGGAATAATGCGGAGCTGAACTTATAGAACACTATTCACCCTTATGGATGAGATGAAAACATAACGAATAAGTTAACAGCATTTATTGAATAGCTAATCGGAAACGTACGCTACGTAAAAGACAAGTAAGGTTTATCTTATCATTCATTAATAGGTGTTAACGACGCAAGAGACTAAGCAAAGAAGTTGGAAAATTCTCAAACGTATTGTACCTCCCATGAAGGAATAGATTTGCCTTGTTTCCCTTGCGAATAAAAAAAATTTCAAAAATAATACCGCTGTGTCCACAGCGTTTTTCACAGCCGTAACGAGATTACAAGTATTTACAGAATTAACATAAGAAAGTAACGTAAAGGAGTTCAATCATCACTATCGAAAATATCTGAAAGAACGATAAATAGACGATTCTAATAAAACAGAAAAATAGTATCTTCGTTAGAGCCTACGAAATAGATGCCTCAATTACGTTTTGACGATAACGAAGTATTCAAAAACGTCTTATAAAATATCATTTAAAATAATGTACTTTACGTTGGTTCTAATTACGAGAAAACAGACAAAAGAATTGAAACAATGCTATAGATTACTTGGTCACCCTCGTGGTAGATACACCAATGTCTGTCCCGATCGTATTCGGGTAGTAAACGATTGATATGCCTTTATAGAGAGAATGACAGCAATCATCAAATCTTTCACATTCAGTTTGCGGTAGAAAATACGCTCGATCTTTCATCAGTAGCTATATGAACCGCTGCGTCAATGAGTTGTAGCCGCATGCGCAGCAAGTAATATATACGATGCCATCAAGGAACATGCAGATGGTCAGGATAATTACGGATATGTCTTCGAGTCCTTTTATGAAACACTATTATATCTCCTATCGTTAATCAGAAACAATGAACGAATTATAGGTTCAACAGGCTTATGTTTTATTGAATAGCAACATTTAGTCGCTACTAATAATTGACTAGACAAGTTTTTTCTCATTTTCAAAATGGGTGGAACGAGAAGCCAGTATAAAAAACGTTAATTGTTGAGAAATTCTCAGAAAGTATGTGTTACTCTCAGAAGGAAAGATTCCTTTTCACTTGCTTAGAATATGCGACAACCAGCCTATATAATAAAAATACATGTCGCCGAAGTTAAATGATTCGGGTATAAGAGACATCAATATATCAGATTATCAAAAGGAACTAGTTTAACGTTAAGAGTCTCTCGTTGAAGTACTTCTCGAAATATGGCTTACAAATGCGTAAATATGCTCTGTATAGAAAAAATATCGTAATGTAGCCGATAATAAAAATACAGGAGAATAACGAATATAGATGGTATTTCTACGTATTTTACACCAGAAATGAAATAGGATATTTCTAAATTTGAGTCCTAAAACATATCATAAGGACCTTACAAATAATAAAACACTGTATTAAAAAATAATAGTAGTTTCATTTTAACGTACGTAACATAATGCTATAATATTTACCTGTAATCACCCATCATCTTCTAACAAGAAATATCGATAGCAAGCAATGCTATATAGGTCAAAATTACAATAAGGTGGATTGTCACCACCTCGGTCGGTGGGATTTCTCATCCCAATATTTTCTTCCAGGATCTCATATTGCGGTGGAACCGAATAATGATATTCCTTCTCCATAAACGATGCAATACGGATTATGTTCAATCGTCACTGTGTTGTTGTATGGCGTCAGCGAACGACTTCTTTATCGTGTTTACTATTATCTCCATCGCACGCTTGTCCGTCATGCTGCGTTCGTCGCTCTCGCTTGCAGATGTTCCAATTAATGAGATATACATGTACGCGGGTCAAGCTGAAATGGAGGTCGCGTCCGTTAACGTTTGGATTCGTCCCATATGATCGGGTATATGATCGAAGGAGACATTGTACTTTCTATCCGTCAAGTCAGCTTTCCACAAATATTCGTTTGGGGGCTATACGTGTTCTTAACAGTCTCGTTTTCCTGTTTTCCACGAAAGCACATTTTCTCGTTGAGATGATTTGAGTGAAACGAGACATAAATTTCTTGTCCATGTGTTCAAGATGGGTAGGGACGTACACGGCACGCCAATATTATCTATATATACGGGTTCTACATCTGATCCAGCACTTGCACGAATATTATCGGAAGCAGAGGAATGAATTTTTATAGGATATTCGTCTGTCCATATCCCGAAGCACATTTTTAAGAGATATCATCTTCGTCTGCTTACAAATGCATAAAACCATCTCTTATTGAGAAAAAAAATAATAGACCTTGATATAAGATATCAGGGTTAATTTAAAGATTAATTCAATTGAGGTTTATTACGATTTATCAAAATGAATCATAGAATATTTGCATCCTTTCAGAGTTGCATCGTGGAAACATTTCATAAAGTGACCTCTACAAATGCGATAAAACTGTATTAAAAAAAAAAATATATGTCTTGTCGATTTAAAAGATTCAAAAAAACGATGAATTCGTTGAGTTATTCGATAACAGAAATGTATATGGATTTTGTCATCTAATCAGAGTTCAATCTAAGATGAGAATTTTATGAAGTGACATTAATGTCAAAAAACATTCGTTAAAAATAAAATATTGCTTCGTTAGAAGAAGAAAATAATGGGAGTAAACTGTTGATCTAAGGAGAAAATGAGAATTTGTGTTGATCTAAGATGCCTGATGATACAAATAAGAAGCAGGAAAAATCTGATGTGTATATATAATCGTCACACTAAAATATCTCGTTGAGAGAGAGAGAGAGAGAATTTTGTTGCTAGAAAAAATATCGATTCAAACCAACCGACCCAAATAAAATATTGTTCCGATTACGCGAAAGTAGAAACGATAACGCGAGAGGACAAACTGTGCTGATCTAGAATGTTGCGATGATACGAGACGAGAAAATTTTATGTCGACGAATAGTCGATCCACAAATCACCATCACACACTAGAACACATGATTATTTCGTTGGCAAGAGACAAAACATTCTGTTGCTGGAAAAAAAGCTATATCAATACGAAGGAGTGAATATGATTGAAAAAAATCAATGTACAAACGATATTTGATGCTGAGAAGGTTGATCAGAATACCACCAATAAAATTTATTCGATACAAAGAGAAATGATGAGCAAAAGAAACTGTACGTCTAAATGTTGCATATACGAAGAAAAATTTATGTCGAAAAAAGTTGATTTAAATTCCATCAGCCTAGAAGTCATATAAGGGTTTCGTTGGCACGAGAGAAAATATTTTGTTGCTGAAAAAAGTTGATCAAATAAATAGTGGAGTGACACAGTCGTAAAAAAATATGATACAACATAAAGTTCTGGACATAAATTTTTGTAAAATGATCTAAAATGTTCGATGATACGAGAAGAGGAAATTTTTTGTTCAAAAAAAATCGATAATGCAAGTAGAACGATGATTAAGAAATGTGCTGAAAATAGTAGAATTTGATGAAAAAAAGATATACAATTCGATCATCCTAAAAGTATGATGTTCGTGGCACGATGAGAAAATATTATGTTGTTGAAAAAAGGCTGATCCACAAATTACGATAACAGAGGTGAAACTATGTGCTAAAAATACGAAAAAATGTTCACATCGCTGACACGAGAGAGAGTATCTTGTTTGTGGAATGAAGGTTGATTCACAAATTACCGACACAAAATAAAATATTGTTCCGATCACGAGAAAAAAGAAACGATAACGCGAGTGGAGAAATTGTAATGATCTAAATGTTGCGATGATACGAGAGAGGAATTTTATGTCGAAAAAAAAGCGATTTATAAATCATCATCAGACTCTAGGAGTAGTATAAATGTTTTGTTGGCACGATAGAGAATATTTTGTTGCTGAAGAAAGGTCGATCCACAAAATGTCTAAGAAATCGTTCACACTAAAATGTTCACTCGCTGACACGAGAGAAAGTATCTTGTTTGTGGAATGAAGGTTGATTCACAAATTACCGACACAAAATAAAATATTGTTCCGATCACGAGAAAAAAAGAAACGATAACGCGAGAGGAGAAATTGTAATGATCTAAAATGTTGCGATGATACGAGAGAGGAAATTTTTATGTCGAAAAAAAAGTCGATCTATAAATCATCATCAGACTCTAGGAGTCGTATAAGTGTTTTGTTGGCACGATAGAGAATATTTTGTTGCTGAAAAAAGTCAGGTCGATCCACAAAACTCTAATAAAAAGAAGAAGCGATTGCATTAAAATATTCGGTGAACGAGAGAAGAGAATTATGTCAAAAGCGTGATGAAAGTCGCATCACAAAATAGATATCCGACACAAAATAAAATATTGTTTATTCATAAAAGAAGAAGCGATAACGCGAGAGGAAATCTGTAGATTCGAAAGGATAGAATTGTAAGTACTTGTGATCTAAAATGTTGAGATGATACGAGAGAAGAGATTTGATGTTGAAAAAAAAGGTTGATCCACAAAGCCCTAATGCAGAAAAGAGAGAAGCGACTTTGTCTATCTAAAATATTGAGAAGATACGAGAGAAGAGATTTGATGTCGAAAAAGCGTTGATGTACAAATCGCCATCACAAAATAGAATATACCGACACAAAATAAAATATTGTTTTATTCATACAAAAGAAGAAGCGATAACGCGAGAGGAGAATCTGTACTGATTCAGAAAGTGATCTAGAATGTTGTGCTGGTCTGATGGTAGAAATTTTGATGTCGAAAAAAAGTCGATCCAAAAAATCACCATCATGCTCTAGATGTCTTGTAAATGTTTCGTTGGCACGAGATATAGTATTTTGTTGCTGAAAGAAGGTCGATCCACAAAATGCTAATGCAGAAAGAAACTGTACTGATCTAGAATGTTGTGCTGGTATGATGGTAGAAATCTTGACGTCGAAAAAAAAAAATGATCTACATGCTTTAGAAGACATGTAAATATTTCGTTGACACGAGAGAAAATATTTTGTTGCCGAAAGAAGGTCGATCCACAAAGCGCTAATGCAGAAAAGAGAGAAGCGACTTTGTCGATCTAAAATGTTGAGACGATACGAGAGAAGAGATTTGATGTCGAAAAAGCGTTGATGTACAAATCGCCATCACAAGATAGAATATACCGACACAAAATAAAACATTGTTTTATTCATACAAAAGAAGAAGCGATAATGCGAGAGGAGAATCTGTACTGATCCAGAAAGTGATCTAGAATGTTGTGCTGGTCTGATGGTAGAAATTTTGATGTCGAAAAAAAGTCGATCTAAAAATCACCATCATGCTCTAGATGTCTTGTAAATGTTTCGTTGGCACGAGAATAATATTTTGTTGCTGAAAAAGGTCGATCCAAAAATACTAATGGAAAAGAGAGGAGAAACTACTGATCTAAAAATATTGAGATGATACGAGAGAAGAGATTTGATGTTGAAAAAAGCGTTGATCTACAAATCGCATCACATGATAAGATTTAATTTGTTAATGAAAAAATTAAACGATTGTTTCGTTGGCACGAGAGAAAATAGTTTGTTGCTGAAAGAAGGTAGATCCGCCAAATACTAATGCAGAAAAGAGAGAAGCAACTCTGTCGATCTAAAATGTCGGGATGATACGAGAGAGGATATTTGATGTTGAAAAAGCGTTGGTGCACAAATCGCCATCACAAAATAAGATATTAATTTGTTCATGCAAAAAATTAAACGGATGTTTCGTTGGCACGAGAGAAGATAGTTTGTTGCCGAAAGAAGGTCGATCCGCCAAACGCTAATGCGGAAAAGAGAGAAGCGACTTTGTCGATCTAAAATGTCGGGATGATACGATACGAGAGAGGAGACTTGATGTCGAGAAAGCGTCGGTGCACAGATCACCATCAGAGAATAAAATATACCGACACAAAATGAAACGTTGTTTTATTCACACAAAAGAAGAGACGATAACGCGATAGGAGAAACTGTACTGATCTAGAATGTTGCGATGATGCGAGAGAAGAAATTTTGACGTCGAAAAATATGTCGATCTACAAATCGTCATCGGACTCTGGAAGACATGTAAAAGTTTCGTTGGCACGAGAGAAGATAGTTTGTTGCCGAAAGAAGGTCGATCCGCCAAACGCTAATGCGGAAAAGAGAGAAGCGACTTTGTCGATCTAAAAATGCTGAGACGATACGAGAGAGGAGATATGCAAAACGAAATGTTGTTTTATTCACACAAAAGAAGAGACGATAATGCGATGATGCGAGAGAAGATGTTGATCTACAAATCATCATCAGACTCTAAAAGACATGTAAAAGTTTCGTTGGTACGAGAGAAAATATTTTGTTGCTGAAAAAAGGTCTATCCACAAAATGCTAATGCAGAAAAAAAAAAGAGAAGCAACTTTGTTGATCTAAAAATGCTGAGACGATACGAGAGAAGAGATTTGGTCTTGAAAAAGCATTGATGTACAAATCACCATCACAAGATAAAAATCGTCATCAGATTCTAGAAGTCATATAAACGTTTTGTTGGAACGAGAGATAATATTTTCTTGCTGAAAAAAGTCGATCTACAGATATGTAATGTGGAAACGAGAGTAGCAACTTTGTTGTGGTGATATGAGGGAAGAGGTTTGATGTTGAAATGTGTTGATGCACAAATCACCATCACAAAATAAAACATACCGATACAAAATAAAATACTGTTCTAATCACGCGAAAAAAAAAAGAAACGATAATGCGAGAGAAGAAACTATACTGATCTATAATAATGTTGTGCTGGTCTGATGGTAGAAGTTTCGATGTCGAAAAAAAGTCGATCTACAAATCACCATCGTGTTCTAGAAGACATGTAATATACAGACGATTAACACAAAAGATCTAAAACCAGTCAGCGTAGATATCGAATTAATATCTTGACACGATAGAAGAAATTATGTTCTCGAAATAGAGGTCTGATCTACAAATAGTAAACACAGAAACCGAAATGGCGTTTAGTTGACACGAGAGATGTTATCATGTTACTGAAATAAAAAGTCGATCTACTAACGGTCAACGCAGAACATGAAAATGTTCTGATGATACCAAAGAAGAAGAAGAATAGCTGAAGCGAGATATTGATCTAAAACTGGTCAGTGTAGATATCGAGTTAATATCTTGATGACAAGATAGAAGAAGCTCTGTTCTTCAAATAAGAATTTGGTCTATATATGGTCGACACATAAATCGAAATTGTGTTTTGTTGACTTTGTGAAAGAGAAAGTCGATATACAGACGATTAATACAAAAGATGAAGTGAGATTTTAATCTAAAACTGGTAAGCGTAGATATAGAATTAGTATTTCGATGACATGGTAGAAGAAACTCTGTTCTTGAAATAACAATTTGATTTATATACGATCAACACATAAATCGAAATTGTGTATTATTGACTTCGTGAAAGAGAAAGTCGATCTATAGACGATTAACACAAAAGTTGAAATGAAATTTTGATCTGAAACCGGTCAGCGTAGATATCGAATTAGTATCTTGACGACACGATAGAAGATACTCTGTTCTTGAAATAAAAGTTTGATCTATATATGATCAACACATAAATCGAAATTGTATATTACAAAAACTAAGCTAAATAAGTTTAACAGACTAGGCTGTAGAAACATATTCTAAGAAGAAGAGGAAGAAGTCTATTATGTCCTGTATATTTTTTATTCCTGCCCTGGTTCATCTATTCATGTACACAATTTGTAGGTGGTTACTGTGAGGTTAATAAAAAAAATGATTATTCGTAATTTATGTCGTTTTATTATGCATATACAGTAAACAAAAACATATGGGGACCCATGAAGATGATGTGGGGATTTCGACCTGCTCATGCGTTCATATGTAACAATGATGAAACTTTTATATATCGTTACTTCCATTTTTCTTACGAGGCTAAGAATGACTACCATTACGTCTCTTACGTATTTTATTACCGTGTATAGTCCGTTTATCACAGTAGATTTACGCCGTTTCCATATATATCTCGTTGAGGTATCGATGTGTTTCCTGGAGAGTTCTCCTTATATGTAAACATAAAGAATAATCTTTTACAAGCATTTTGTATCGAATGTCGCTAACATCGTTGATAGTAGTAGTAACAGAAGTAACAGAAAAGAAGAAGAAGAAGAAGAAGAAGAAGAAGCACTTCCTTGGCTGATATGGTTTACAGGTTCGGTAGCTTGGAGTTTTGTGTTACTTTTTAACAACTCCCTATTGTATACCGTATCACGGATATCGCTAGCGATAAAGTCGATGATAGTAATTAATCTTTGTACCATACGCATATTAGTTAAAAGTGCATTTTTACCACACAAATTTGATAGACTAACATGTGTACCGTGTTTGGTTTTATTATCAAAGAGTGGCACGTCAACCAGGATAGTACTTTGACGCAAATCTCCGCAATTTATCTCCACGTTCTTTTCTGCGACATGCTGCATATATTTTCTCATCCATATTTTGGTTTCGTCATAAATGTTACCGCGAGAAAGCGGTCCCAGGTGTAATGTTGTTACACTTCTACCGTATGCGTTATTAAACTCGTTCATAATTTGATCTTTAAAGGATTTACTAACCACTGGAGCAACATACGTTAAGTTGCATATCGTGAAGGACTGCGATATCCGTTTTGCGTGGTCTAGTTCATTTACAAGATCGCTGATGTGTCTTTGTGTTACATTTTCATTTTTATTCATTAGCATAAATATTCTCTCCAGCGTATCTTTATTATGCGCTCTATGATTTTTGTTCGCTCCTTCTTCTTCTTTCATAAATATTTCACCTCGACATACCGTAGAGCCCGATACGTACACCATATTTCCAGTATTAACAGAGCTATCACCAATATTTGTAATCTCCAATTCGACTTCGGTGTTTGTATTAGTATTAGGTTCTCTCACACTTAGATTAATATTTCTATCAATAATGCGCATATTGTTAACGTCCACGGGACAGTTTTGTACGTGTTTACAAATTTCAAGACAAAGGTATTTTTCGTTATTCCCCAGTAACGTTACTGTGTTATTACATTTTCTGGAGTTTGGGATTTCTGAATAAACTGTATTTCTGCTCCTATCGTTTCTCCCTAACAATGCCCCCTCATCCGATCCGTTATCTTTATCATCTTCATTATTGTCGTTGTTAGAGTCATCGTTATCATCGTTACCACCGATATCGTCATCAGTACTGACGTGCCATTCGTTTTCGGCATACTCGGCTTTGCTACGGTCTACATTATCATTTTTACCATATTCGATTATATCACGGGACTCACGACTACCGTTGTCGGTACAGTTGCAGGAGATATCCCTCGGAATACATTTTAAGAGAGCTTCATCAAAGGTCATAGAAATATTTTCTTCCGTGTCCGTCTTATTACCTCTGTGCGGATCGTCAATTTCCATGACGACACCTTTCAGTGAACCTTTTAGCAATATATGATCACTAAGGTTTGTTAAATTTAGGATATTTCTATTCTTAAGGACCTCTAAAACATTTAAGGTGCGTTTTAGTGGGATACAACCCAACGGATTATTCCGAAGCTCGTTATCGTCACAAGATTCATTATCGACGAATTCTTCTTCTATGCGTTCGACGATACTAAGGCTGTTATTTTTCAAATACCGCACTACAGCATTATCAACTGTTGCATTATGGAGAGGTGCATGTTTCGGCGATTCTAATTTTGACAGGATAACATTTCTAAACTTTCCAATACATCCTATACAAAACTTATCGTACATTTGTACGAGCGAACTGTCTTCTGCCTGAAAATCATAATCGTCGTCACCATCATCTTTGAGAAGTATTCTGTTTTTTTTGTTTTCGTTTCTGTTTTCGCCACCAGACATTACGATGATAATATTACAGATATAAGGATAACGATAAAAATCGTAATATTACTAATAACAATATGGGTAATGATAGATTCTTGTTTATATTTATATATATATTTATACACATACACGGATAGCATACATATACATACACATGGGTATTTATCGGATTTGCGTTATATTAATATGTTTAATTTCACACATCGATACATTTTCGTTCACAGAGACGTTTCAAGAGACAGCGAGCATTTTTAAGTGTTGTCATCTTTTTTATAAATTCCTTATCGTTTACACTTCTCCTCATAATTATGTCACATAGGACGGATGCTTGAACAGTATTGTCCATATGTCTCATTTTATGTTGAATCGTATCATGTATAACCTCCTCCCGCCGCTTTATCGCTCGAATACATTCTCTTTCTGCTCGTAATATCAATAGCATCATACCCTGTACCTTCTCGTCTGTATGATTATCGTCATCACAACTTGTTTTCCTGCTGCCGATAGGAGAGGCGTCTTCTAGTTTTTCAAACGGTAACGAATAGTGTTCAGAAGAAAAGGGATGGGCTACGATCCCCTCAGGAGAGTTCTTATTGTCCTGCAGATACTGCAATAGTGGATTCTCTCTCTCCTGATCGTCCGTAATCGCCGCACTGGTCAACAGTATATCGTTCTTGAAAGAATCCGAAGCGTCCATACTATCCGCTAGATCTGGAGTAAGTTGTGATAATACGCAAACTCAGGGTAGGGTTTTTCCGTTGCAGCGATGGAGCTGGCGATGTCCGTAGCATCGGTTAAAGCGATTTCTGTTGAGATCAAAATTACATGAAGTGTCCTCTTTATATATATATATTTTCCATTCGTTCATTAAAAATATTCATAGACGTTGTTTATCTGAATTGATCAAAGTTTTATCTTTACCTCATCATTGCACCTGCTCTCACTCAAAGTAAATCCGATATGCAAGGTTGAGTCTTGCCGTGGTGTATCTCTGCTCTGTTGAATACGTGGACATATAGCGATTGAGAGATATGAGTGGCATTTGAACCAGGCTAACCCGCCTCGCGTAAAGATAATCGCTTGACTCATACATCCGTCAGCATTCTAGGATGGCACGAATACACCATTCTCGTTTTCGGTCCATTATATCAGAGGTCGCACATTGTCGTTTTTAGTTGCAAACAACGCGATCAGACAACGGTCCCGTGACCAGATGTGGTACACCTATTATTTTCATATTTATCGAGAATAGCATTTAATTACCAAACCTATCTCTGTAGTCGCCTCACGGTTATTGTGTCCGCTATCGTTGCTACTATATCTAGCGTTAGTCTCTTCCATATCAATGGAGACGGGCAAGAAGACCGTTTCCATTAATTCGTCCGGAGACATATTCAGTTCCATGCGCATCTTATTGAGACGCATCAGATATCGATGGGCATTATTGCAAAGTAGAGATGTAGACACAGGACGCTGAACAGACGTCTTAGTTTTGACAGATTCAAACGCAAATAGTTTTCTCTCCTCTGATATAAAATCATAGATGGGATCGTCTTCAGGGAAGCGATAGAGTTCTTTCTTCTTAGGGTATACGATATTGAGCAGGATCAAGTCCACCGCAGAATCAACGCTATACTCGTCCATCGACATGTGGTCTCGTTTGCTAGACAAGGCGTCTGTAATACCATTATCCGTGACAAACTTTTCGATATGTTTCTTATAGATGATCATGAATCCTCGTGGAAAGACCTCTAATATGTAATGGTACAGCATATTCGCAATGTCCATCTGTAACTTTTGAATAGAACTTCCCGGAAGTACAGCGGTTGTCTTCCATTTCTTTGTTGTAGATTGACACTTATTAGTGTCTTGGTTCATTTTTTTAGATACAGATAATAAAAAACGTCTAATTTTGTTTGGTCTCTTCAATTTACCTTCAAAGCCCTTTACAATAAACCTTGAGATGATCTTACATATTTGCGTATTGTGTAGACCTTTCGATAAACTGTATGAAGGGATAGGTTGTTCGTCCTTCTCCTGCTCATCATCATCATCATTAGTATCAATTTTACCATTATTAATATTATCATCATTATCGTCATCATCTACATCTTCACTCGAAATATAGTTCTTTTTGATATATTCTGTCAATAGGTAAATACTTTTCTTATAAATATCTTCAATTTCTTGTCTAGCAACGGTAGTATTATATTTCAGTTCTCTCTTCTTATGGAATATTTTATCCGTAGATGTAAACGACTCTTTTATTATACCAGAGGAAATAAAATACGGCACCGAACTCTCCGATTGCAACTTAAAAGTGCTCGCAAAAACGTCGCTAAGGTGCTTCAAGTTAGATTTCGGTAAACGTCTCTTCTTACAACTTTTATCGTCGATGTTGACGACTGCTTTTCTCTTTCCGTTTGTATTCTTATTCGTAGCTGAATTTACGCTAGTCTTATATGGTTCTATTGTTTCATTGGCAATAGGATCGTTACTGTACATCGGTGTCGTTTCATTTAGTCCGTCTTTGTTAGTATCATTATTGTCATTAGTAGCACTAAACACAGTAGGAGTAGTAGTAGTAGTAGTAGTAGTATCAGCAATATTATTAGTGATAAAAGTAACTTTATCGTTATCCTCTTTTCCATTGTTATTTTTAAATTTTACACCGCTAACATTACTATTATTATTATTATTATTATGATTATCATTATTAATATCGGTGGTAATAGTAGTAACCCCCCCAGCAGTGATGGCGGTGGCGGTGGTGGCGGTGGTGGGGTGGTAGTAGTAGTAATATTAGCAGCAATAGTATTTTTCATGCCACTACCATTCTCTTTCTTACTAATCTCATTATTCTTCATAGTATTATCAACTATATTGTCTTCATTGTTAATCTCACTATTTCCATTATCGATATTGCTACTATTTTTCATATCGTTTTTATTATTTTTATCATTATTATTGCTATTGTTCTTCTCTCTCTCTTTTCTATCTTTCCTCCTTTTCTTTTCAATTTTTACAGCTTTGACAGCTAATGGTTTCATATCACTCGTATAACATTCAGTGTTCATGTTTTTGTTTTTATTAACATCAACTGTATTGTCAAACTTGCTGATCGCTTCGTCGACCATAGCCTCCAATTTTTTTTCAAAAATGCCCTTATCCTTATCATTGCTATTAATAGTGTTATTATTGTTATTATCATTGATATTATTATTAATATTAGTAGTAGTGGTGGTGGTGGTAGTAGTAGTAGTAGTAGTAGTATCTGTAGTATCGTATTTGCTGATCGCCTCGTCGACCAAAACCTCTAATTCTTGCATCAACATTTTCTGATTGTCGGTATCGTTCTTCTTAGTTTTATTCTTATTTTTAGTTTTACTACTAGTATGTTTCTCCTTATTCTTATTCTTAGTATTATGAGGCTTCATTATTTTATTTTCACTATTTTCTTTGTTTATCATCGCGTTGCCTATTTTGATATCCGATTATATATGTTTACTTTCTTCTTATTATTTCCCAAGGGTTGTATTCTTATTCTCTGTATGATATACACGTACACCACGCCACCATA
Organism: Penaeus monodon; assembly: GCF_015228065.2. Lineage (NCBI taxonomy): Eukaryota > Metazoa > Arthropoda > Malacostraca > Decapoda > Penaeidae > Penaeus > Penaeus monodon. Next base: position 196,126 of record NW_023659996.1, on the reverse strand, counting down.
ACGTAAAGGATACATACATAACACCTACGATGCGGTAAAAAAAACTATACCAAAAAAATCCACAGCATTTTACTATATATTTGTGATTATATATTTACATTTGCAACTCTAGGTGTATTAGATTTTATGATCATTTCCCTTCTCCTCCTCCTGCACATTATTATTATTATTATCATCATCATCATCATCCGCAGCATCTTTTTCATTATCTTCTTCTTCTTCTTCTTCTTCTTCCTCCTCCTCAATGACAATCTTATTTCTCTTAACACTTCCTTCGTTATGTTCACTTTCCCCAAATGACTTTCTTTTATGATTTGTAATCTGAACACTTTTCTCCTTGATATCCTTTATGTTATTACTATTATTAGTAGTAGTACTAGTAGTGGTAGTAGCAGCAGCCTCATCGTCGTCATCATCAGCATCAGCAGCAGAAGCAGCAGCAGCAGCGGCAGTGGCAGCAGTAGTCCCGTTTATCTTCTCATGTTTTATATTCCGCTCAGTTTTGAGAGCGCCTTTGCTAATATTGAACAAGTCCATGTGTCTGTTATCGTTATTATTAAGCAGATCGTCAATTTCTTCTCTAATGGCTAGATCTAGGAGGTTGGATCTTTCTCTTCTGTCAGATACGATTCCCTCAATAACAGCATCGTCGATAACGTCCTGCTGAGACTTATTTGCTGATATATAATCAGGAGAACATATTAATGAATAATTATGTAATGTATCTGATGGAACATTAATCCGTCTTGATTTGTCAACCCCATGGGGTTGAGTTCGCATTTGTGTCGAAATCCACTCAGGGCCGTGTGTGACATGATGTAGAAATGATTATTGATTGTGGTGATAAACGATGCAGCCTTCTTGTTCGTTAGAAACGCAACCGCTCGAAAACCATCCTGTATATTACTTTGACAATTACTCTTCTGATTCTTCTTATCTGGAAGAAAAGCCGTAGGATATATATTCGATATATCGTAGTCGAAGAATAAGGATAGTGACTCAAACACCGTCCTGATCTGCTGGTACTTTTTATAAAGAATATAACACGTGCTGTGTTTCGGCGTGTCTGATGATGGTGATAATGTCTCGTTATAGTAATCGTCGTTCATCTCCTTTTCTATATTTCCAAAGAGTAAAGGTATCCTGAGGAATCTCAACACTAAGTCTCTGTAGGACATGCCGTTCTTTTTGGCAGTGTCACGAATAGCTCCCCAAGGTCTTAGAACGACATTATTCAAATACTCCTCGACCGTATTGAGAGCGCAACTTTGTCTGTGACATTCGGCCATTCCATTCAGCAGGTCCTCTGTATACGTCTGAACATTTAACATTGAATCCTTTTGACGCATAGAGAGCTGATTATTTTTTATCAGAATATCGGACTGTTTGGCGCGTTTACAGGGAAACACCATCGGACAATAATTATAGTGAATTACTCTATTGGGATAACATTTTGACTCTGCGTTAAAATTTGAATCTCCGTAACTCATCATCGGATCATGGGCAGTGATGTTCATAACGCTCAGGGGCTGATGAGCATGTGATACATGTGGATAAAACGTGTTGGCGTGCTCGCACTTGCATTTGCAAACACACGTATCGCACACCAACCGGAACCGAGGTGCTGTATGGTCCATGTGGGTCACTCTCGTGTTTCGACCATGGACGAGCTTCTTTTTCTTCGAGTCGAGATGCGCATCACGTCTATAGCCGCGGGTTTTCATGAGAACTACGGTCAAAAAGAGGGATAACAAAAACCTATACTTGGTCTTTGGGTGTATTAGCGCTAGATATATGGCTAGATTATTTTCGTATTTATCTTTCATCGCATTAAAGATATCGCCATCATACATCTGGTCCGTGGACATCGGCAGAGATGCGAGTGTATTATCAAGAAAGTCAATATACCTCTTAGCTATATATTTATGTTCATCAAAATTATTCCTGGGTCCAATCGTGGGAAACTTTCCTCTGAAAATGTACGATACATTCGTTGATTTAATTTCGTTCTTATCGTCGTTCGATTTGGGCTTGGTGTTTTTTTGTCCCCTGTCCATTAGTTGGTTGATAAACCTCTTATTATCGTTCATGTTAGCATCGTCGCCATTACTGTACGCAGTACCGTCCTTCCTCTCCATGGGGACATTTTGTCCCGACTTATTAAAACACCCACTACCCATCGACAATTCCATCGGGCATCCCAACGCCGTATCGGTAAATCGAAAGCTGTAGTATACTTGCGTGAATGCGATATTACGATTCTGATCGGCCGTGTCTGTGCGTTTATTTTGAATTTGACAGCCAACTCTCTCTAGCACATTTTTTATTTGTCTTATATCATGACTGTCGGTGTAGTAACTAAAGTTTGTAGCGGTCCAAACAGGAGCCTGTGTCCAGTTTTCCGGAAGAGCCTCGGTCATGCATTTAACCTTTATTTTCAGATCACTGATATCCTTATGAATTCGGTTGAACAGCCATAATTCGTTACCTCCCATATGTTGAATAACGTCCAATAATACGTTGACCGTAACGACTAGCACATTATTGACAACAGTCCCGTCCCAACAGACACCTTCCTTGTACAAGACTTCCAAAACACTCTCGGTTAAGCTCTTCGGGTCCTCCCCGTTATAATCAAAGTCACTTGATTTACATTTACCGAGCTCGGTTATGGCTAAACGCGAATGTTGAAGATACTTTTCTTGATCTTCAAATGTGTGAATAATGTCGTTCCATCCGTTCTCGTCGGCTTGTCTGGTTGTAATTGCTCGCTTAACACTCTCTCTGTCAAATACCGTATCCTCCATATTATTACTCTTTCGTTTATTCGCTAGTGTTAGTAGATAATCGATGGCCTTTTCGACAATGTCTACATCCATTTTGGGTGGCTCGTTGATCGGTCTAGATTATAACGGTGCTATGTGTTCTTTTCTTATCAGTACTACCACGCACTCAAATATGTATGTGTATTCGTGGTGTGTTAGACTACGTCTCCCCATCGGTGTGTATTATATTTATACCGATCACACTTTCTTGAAGGCATCCTTACGTATTCTGCACAAAGTATCTTTATACACTTCTATGTGAACGAGGCGCCAAATTAAAATCGCGGATAGTCTTATTTACCGTATAATTTATTAGCAACAAAACACCACGCATACACACCGGCCCAGCTCTCTAAGATACATATTTACTTTTAGAGAGAAAGACGAATATAGACCGATACACCGTCATGCGGTTACGTATAGATCAGTCGGCATCACTGCTATTACTGGCAGTTTTCTTGTGATCGTTCTCAACGGGAAATATCACTAAACCACCACGGTAGATAACCATCGCCAACCACGCGGTGACAATACTATGGAGAGCCGGTACTGAACTCAGAATAATCGCACAGAGTATAATAATGGCAATGCTCCAGATCTCCATGTTTATTTTTTTGTAAATGCCATCGAGACAACTAGAACATAAATGGATATGGTATATAAAAATATTTACTGTCACCTGTGTGATATTTTTCTTTTTTTTCTCTCGCTGATAGTGTAAACCTGCGGCATGTTAATCACCGCCTTCTACGTTATAGCGAAACATCTTTTTCATGTGTCTTTGACACTTGGTGTTGATAATATAACCGTTTATTAGCTTGAACAGTACATTGATCCCATCGTCCTTATTGGGGTATGTCATCCGCATTAAGGTTTTTTGAGCAAAAGTTAAATTGTCGCATCGTTTCTTTATTTCTCTGATTGTGTCCTTTTTGTAGCTAGCCACGAATCTATCCATCTCAGCTCTAAACGCTTCTTCTCCCTTGATGTTTTTAGGATTACGACACATCCGCACATATTCGTTTACGTATTTGTCTAGACATAGAGGAACGAGAATTTTCTTAAAGTGTTTTTTGAAAATATTCCTAATACAATCTTTTATATCCTCTATGGATCCCTTCGGAATGAAATTGATCAATGTATGTCTCTTGAATGACTCTTTGAGATAGTTTAAGATATCATCTACGGTGATACTCTGATCCGTACAGTCTCCATTGTACAGAGGATGATAGCGTTTATTTATCTCTTGTTTTTCTAATACTGTCGCAGGATACTTTTGTCTTTTTTTGTTGTCTATCCCGGAATACTTTTGTCTTTTTTTGTCGGTGGTAAATTCAGTGTCGTCTCCGTCTATCTGCTCATATTTTCTTTTATTGTTACTTTTAATAGTATTGTTATTATTCTTACATGAGTCTATTGACTCTTTATCATCTTTAAAAGAAATATCTTCATCGTTTTTTGAAACTTTCAATGTTATCATATTTTTAATATTTGAATTATCATCATTATCATTATTTATATCATCATTACTTATATCATCATTATCGTCATTATCATCATCTTCAGCATCATCAGTAGTATCCTCATCCTCATTCTCATCCTCCTCCTCCTCATTATCATCATTATCATCATCATCATCATCATCATCTCTATCATCATCATCATTATTATCGTTTTTTTCTTCATCTACAGATTTTAAAAGTTTATCAAATGTACTTTTGTGTATTGCGTTTGGCATCGTCATATCGTTCATGGCAGGATTCATTTTTTTCTCTCTCTCTTACTATACGTTTTCTTCTTCACAGTTTAATGTACTGCTAGCGTTTATTTTATTTAGGGATTATTTTTATGGTTGCTGTTTATGGTATTAAGGTGTGAAATGTTTAATATATTTATCTACACGCCTTCATGGAGATACATGTGTCTGTTTTTCATTTATTACGAGGACTGATGAGTGTGCTTATGATGTTCAACGCGCTAGTAGTACGTATAAACAAGTCTCTGAACCCATCTGTTATTATTTCAACAACATTCCCGATATCAGATATTATACAGTGTAACGGATTTAACAGCGTATCGGAGTCTCTGTTTTCTGTCATGTAAGCAATGACGGTGTTGATAGTCTTACGCTTTCTTCTCTCTTTCAAAAAAGTTTCTCGAGTCGCTATTTGATCCAATATTCTTTTAATCTTTGATGACAAAGATACATCCACGTATCTTTTTCCCCATTCCGAGTTTGCGCTGTCGATATAGTTAATTGCTGCATCGTAAAGATTTGCCGGACAGAGAAATGTTTCGAGACAAGGACCCAGGAAATGGGCCAACAGCGATAGAATGAATACGCTCTCTTCAGAGCTTAGTTTGCTTAATAAAAATTTATCTACGACTCGTTGATCGACATTTGGGTTTACCGTACGATCCATCATGCAATGGGTATTGTACGCTCGATTTTTTTGAAAGTATACCCTAATGTTATGATTTAGATTATGCGAGATCGAGTAGGTTACGACAAAAGACAGAAAGAGTCTGTACCGGTTAACCAGGGTGGCGGTTTTCAGCAGCAAGATATTTTTAAAGAATATCCTAAGGACCGTTATCTCCTCTATAGAACTCAGCTGACTCTCGCCTTTAGGAAATGTAAAATTTATCACGCCTTCAAGCTGTGCCAACAAATCTTCCATAGATCTTGTACTCGAATTATGGTCAAGTGTAAAGAGGAATTTCTCTATTGGTTGGTGGTTGCACGATAAACATTCACCTGTTTGTAAAATATCTTGCGATTTCTTGAATATGTTTTTCACATGGTTGTAAATGTAACAGGGATCATTCCGTTTACCGATCTCGCCTCTAGTGCTTTCCTCATCATAATGTATCGCATTTAACATTCGTACGACGTTGTTTATAATATCCGTTTCTGTGTCGCCTTTACTTTCTCTTTCTAACTTATCTGTATCGTCGTTCTTATAATCGACGCTATCATCATTATCATCATCATCATCATCATCAACAACATCATCATCATCGTCATCTGAATCAAGTGGCACACTTTCCTTGTTGTATTCGTCATTTCCACTATGACTCGGATCTATCGACCTGTTACTCTTGTTCTGCTCGTCCATTGTTACTATAAAAGCTTCATGTGCATCTATTACCGGCGTACAGTGTTGATGTTGATATCGATATCGATAGGGGTTGTTACTGACAATGTTGTTGTCGGCGTTGATAGAACCCTCTCTCTTATCGCTTAATGTTACGCATGATCTAAAAATGTCGTACGTAAAATCTCCACACATCGCATCTTCCAATAAGCATCTTCGAATAGTTTCCAGCGACTTCAATCGCCTCTCTTTCATATTTCGCAGTATGATGTTATTCTCTATTAGGTTTCCGGCAAATTCGCCTTTTAGAAAATCGAGAAGGTTCTCTATATAGGTATCGGGATCACAGGTACTGTAAACCGCTTGCATTTTTAACACATCTTTGTCGACACCCACGTTCGGCGAGATGATATCGGATATGTCCATGGCGTTTTGGATCGACAGAGCCGCTTGACGTTCGATCATTCTTTTTATGAAGGATTCCAATCGAGTTTCGAACAGCAGACTATCTTTCAAGTAATCGTCCCTTGCCGGTATTACTGTTGTCAAGGTGTGCCGTGATTGACCTCGCGTGTAATCTCCTTGTATTCTTTTACGCTTCATGGGAAACATTGTTGCTATTGCCAAAATTTTCCTAGCAGATCTATATAGTCGACGTTAATCTTGAAACCCTGCTGGTGGTTGGCATTGAATGTATCGATGTAGTCTCTGTCTAATATCAAGGCCGGTTCGTAGGGTCCTCGGAACTGTAACGATTGACCGATATGCGCAGCTAGCGGTTGGCATCTAAATACTCCCTCTCGCTCGTCAAACACAGCGGTGGTATTCAGCGTGGTCCTTTTACATATGTCGTTAGCCTTTGTGTAGTCGTTAAACGGATCGGTCAGAAATTCGGGAATGCCACTCTTCTCCCATAATTCGTAATCTATGACGCTATCGTAAGTTCTATGTTTACATGTAGGTCCCGTCAGATACAAAGGATGAGTACAGATACAAACGGGTAATATTATTCCGTCACCATCCCTGAAGGCGGCCATCATTATACCAGCACCCATCTCTTCGTTACAGTGAAACTGTAATTCTCTAGAAGGACTTTTTGTTTGCAAGTTCGAGGATAGCTCTTCGTGCCGTTCTAATGTCGTCGTCGTCGTCGTTGGTTTTAAGAGGTGTTCGCCTCTGCGGTGACGATCGTGCTGTCTTGGCAAGACAGCCGTCACATTTTGAACGTATTCGCCTCTTCGATCGTCGTACTCCTCTGCTCTTGTTAGCACCGTTGTGTCTCTAGGAGGATGAGGCATACGATGGCCGAATAACTGTTGTTTGTATACGTCCATGGTAATCGTCGTATTTTCGGCAATTGGATTCTGAGAAGTTAAAGCGGGAGTAGAGAGCCAGTCCATCATCTTTTTCACTTCGTCTTTGTCGGTTACGGCGCCCTCGTGTTCTAGATACTTTATCTTTTCGTACAAGTATGTTCTTCTTTTCCTCTGGTGTTCGCTTCTAATATTGCGGATGGCCATTTCTAGGTTTTCGTTATCGTGCAGATGTAAAGAAAGACTCTCGTAGAAGCGAGCTCGTGCAAGGATGAAATATTTTCCATCGTACATTTGCAAGTACGAGTGCAGGCCTCTGGATAACGTCGATTTGCGTTTGAGCAATCCTTTCAAGTCGTGCATTGCCATGTCGTAAAAACCTTTCAGGACAGTATTGGGCTCGCATCGCTTTGTGCTCTTGTTGCACAGGTAAATCGTAACAACCGAATAATCATCCTTCTCCGGAATTATGGTGTGAGACGAAACGGAGAGAGCGGAAGACCCACACTGTACATGACAGTCCCTGTCATCCGTACAGAATATATCGACGGCACTGCAGTTCGGTTTAATGTGAGCAGTATGCATGTTTACGGACGGACTACGCTGTACGATGAAATGAGCTCTGATGTGTCATAGCCTTTTACTTTTATTTACATATATGCAATACTGTTATTATAGCGTGTCCATGTCCTCCACGTGATCTTCGTGTTCCCTGTCCAGTTTTTGACGTTTACTGCCATACCGCATGTCTGTAGCGTTGGTATTGGCGGTGTAGCCTTTGACCCTTAGAGCGTCGATCAAAAAGTCGTCTATTTCCGAATATATACCTAAGAGTAGGCGAGAGTGCTTTAGGTACGTCAGTGGATTTTGATTATTCGCGATGATGATATCGTGCAATATGTCGTATACTTCGTCAAATAACGATAGTCTTTTTTCTCCCATCTTGTAATTGGGATGTTGAGAACACGCGCTCGACCCTTCCACGTATTGATGCTTCGTGACGTTGAACGCCTCCTGAAGAAAACCCGTTATGCGTTTTGCGCTTTCTTCCGGCACTACACCCTTCATGAGCAATTGGGGCAGATCTTGTATGAACTGAGATTTACCATCGCCGTATTCGTCACTATCGTCATTCTTTGACTCTACTATCATTTTCAAAAATTCTCTATAACAATCCACGTTAAAGCGTTCGATAAAGTACATGATTTTGGTTATGAACGGTGACCACTGTACTGGACGGGTTAACGCTAATTCGATCTGTATTGGTGCTAGAATAGAACAGTTTGCTCCAACGATATCGGGTGTTTGTAAAGAAGAGAACATGCATAACCTCTGGGATTCTTGTGCCTCGACTCGACGATTGCCTGAAATGTCTATCAGTCCGTATCCGTTATTTTCAATGGTTTTAGTGTCCGGAAGACGACTGTGCGATAATAACCTGGAAGATATGTGTCTATTTTTGTAGACTTCTCTAATCGTTTCGGATAATATCTGTCTCATGATATTGTTGTTGTTGTTATTATTATTATTATTATTCTATTATTATTATGGTCAATATTGTTAGTAATGAGTCTTTTTCCATTTTCGTTAACGGCTCCGTCGATTATGCCAAGCCACCAACCGGCAAAATTGCCAAAGTTAAACTTTTGTCTGCTGTCTTGTTCAAGATAATTTTCTATATAACACTGCGAATTGCTGTCGGACGAAAGACTCTTAGCTCGTGGTAACATGGATAGAATATGAAAGGTGTTGACTTTTATATTATCGCCTTTGCTGTATCGATTGATCACACTGTTGCTAAACACTACTTGGACGTTTGGTTTTCTGGGGATGATCTCCCCGAGTATCTTAAACAGTTCGACGTTTCTCACACTTCTGACATTGTTGATGCTGCTGTTCGTCTGACGGTATACGGCTCTCCCGCCTTCGGGTTTTCTTCCGTCGCTGTCAGAGGAACAGTGAGGAAGTTTCTTCAGGTAACTCGAAGTGGTAAAGATGCGCTCCATCTCCGCCAGTATATTATTCCTGACGGCCTCGTCGTTCATGTCGCGTGCTATGTATTCGTTATTGGTCAATACTCTAGCAAGCTCTCTTAGGTCCTGATTATTATGTACGTCCGATATTGTCTTTTCGATCCGTATGGTTGACGATAGTATGTTCGATACCGTATACGCGTTCATGTAGTTTAGAAAATGACCGCCGTCCTTTTCGTTGGTACTGTTCGTCGAAGCGCATGAGAGAGTCTCGGCTGCATTGTAACACAGTTTTAACAAAACGCTTTCGATGTACAAGTTGATGAGCTTAAACGTCTGATACGATCTGCAGCTGGGAAAAAAGAGAAGAGCACAATAGATCAACATGATAAAGACTCTGAAATGTAGTGGTGTATCCGCGACCTTCTTTCGTATCAGATTCGTCCATTCGGCGTTTTGAGAATGGATCTCACGCGGATGAAAAGAAGTGACGGTTCGCTCTGAATTAGTCTCGGAATATAGATCGATTATATTTAGTAACACGTATTTTAGTGGAACTTTAATTACGGCGTTTTCCGATCGCCTCCCGGAGTTATTGTTTTTATTATAGTCGTCGTCGTCGTCGTCATCGTCATCGATAATTTGATGGCAAAATAACTGAAGGACTCGCGATAAGATGAATACGGGATTATTTTCCGAGCGGGCTATTTCCTCGGTGAATCTCGCACAGAGACACGAATTCCTCTGGCATTTGACAATACGTATGTTTTCTTTAAGCCTGAAGGGATTGTATCCGGCCAACACCCTTATAACGCTCTTTACCATGTAGTCGACATCCGTCATCGAGGAGAACACGGACTTGATGACGTCCAGTGACATTTCCCGCACGAAACATTGGTCGTCGTTGTCGTCGTCGTCGACGTCATCGACATCGCTACCGGTGCCAATGTCTCTATCACGATTGCGCGACGACGTTCCGTGATCGTAAAGTGGCACACTCAGAGTCTCGTGGTTTTTGAAAATCTCGATCAGTGTTTTACCTAACATTTCGAAGGACGGAAATAGTTTCATGGTCTCTTCGCCGTGACAAAGAGACACTAAGGTCGATAAAAAGTTTGTACTCTCTCTGTCTACAATCTCTTTCTCTCTTGCGTTCGTTTTCATTTTTTCTAATCTGTGCACGATACTGTCCGTGTTAACAATGCACATGCCTCCTTCTGTGAATAGACCGTTTAGATTATTATCCATGATCTCTTTAGTTTTTCGTTGGTTTTTACCGTGCTAAATTATCTCCGAACGAGTGGTGGTCTATTTAAATATCTATATGGTTCAAATAGTTATATAAAATTAACGGTTCAGATAAAAACGGAAGAGTTGGCTTTATTTATTTACAATAACGGCAATGTCGGCCACAGGCGCCAAAGGTAAATGGTGGAAATTGTTGTTACTCGCAGAAAATGATGAAAGCAAAAGAGAGTACGGATACGTATCGGCAGCACTAGTCGCCCTGGCAAGATTGATCAGATCGTCCACTCCGGCAGATATAGTGGTGGCTACCAATGCGTTAGGCTCGATTTGGTTTTCTTCTTCCGACAGCAGTGACGACACACTTCCAACTCTTCCCCCGACAGGTTTAACGACAAGTCGAACTCTCGAGAATGCGCCACTCTTTGCGACCAGACGTTATACATCCTCCAATATGACAGACACTGTCGAAGCCATGATACTGCCATCGAGCTGGACTCTTACCCAAACAACAGCCAACATCTTGGTTGACCCTCTTAACGTTTATCGCTTTCCCGTATTGAACATACTAAACGCTTTTGAATATATGGCCGTGTCCATCTTCTGGAAAGGCTACGATTACAATTGGGACAAACGCGTTAACGACGAAAAATCGAAGAACGCGGTTATCATGGAAAGGTTCGAGCGAACAGTTGCTGCTCTTTGCATCGCACTCGTTTTCGCAATTCGAGAATATAAGCACCATTACGCCCATGTCGATGATTTGACATCAAAAATTCTAGAGAGACTCGAATCCTTTCTCAGCGCCGAAGGCGATTACCGAAGCATCGTCGAGAATTCTCGCGATAACATCAAGCTCGTCCTCTCGTATCTCAAGTCCGAAGCATGGTCCTCGAATGACACCCTGTCGTTTGTGGGGTCGGTCTATGATGCCATACTGGGAGAGGGAGTGATGACTCTACTCGGCGATCTAATAAAGGAAGAATATCTTTTATTGTTAAAACTTGCCTCGGGTCCAAATATTGCGATAGTCAAACACGAGTCGTCGTCATCCAGAGTGCTCGACGACGAAACTCGAGTTGACGATCTCATCGAATCGAAGCAGCCGACTCTCGAAAATTTTAAGGTGTACAATAGTCACCCGTTTTACGTGATGTGGAATTTCCTAACTCTCATGGCAGGCGTGAGAACCTGTCCCACTGTCGACATGCATCGTATCATCAACAATCCCAGCGCGACGGCGGCGGCGCCGCTCACGGGCAGAACGAGTCGGCATCTCTTAGCCGCGCTATTAAGCCTAGATATGGTTCCTTTACTCATGTGTTCCGTTTGCTCTAGCGGACTCGACCATAAACTGAAAACAGTTCGAAGCTTGTACGAGGAGATCGTCGACGGGGATAATATAAGAACGGATAAGTTGAGGAAGTTTAGTCGTATTCTTCCAAGAGACGTGCCGTCTAACGACGGCGGCGGCGGCATCACGCTCGAAAAAATCTTTCGCCACTTACTGGAGAGAAGATGGCAAGGTAGTGACGCACCAACGGGAATTCGGGGTGCCAGATTGGCGCTGCAAAAAAAAACAGCCGCTCTGTCGGCAAACATGTCGGGAGAAATCGAGCAATTACATAAGATCGAACACGACTTGTATGCGTTTCTAAGTTTCTATCTCCTGTTTATTAGTTCACGAACAGAAGAAGCTGTTAACCTCAACGAGGGTATCGATAATGCCAGTCTACCGTTACTGGGACAGACATCTGTTACAAAGTTAAGAGTCGATACGCCGCATCGCCTATCTTACGAGATGCAGGATAACTGCTGGTTGCTAACACTGGTTGGAATATGGGCCCTGCGTAATGCCATTCGAGTCGGTAAGAATACCGAACCGTATCCGCTAATAAATTTTCTGTCTGGCGTTAGCCGCCAATGTGTCGACAGCGGCTCCGGCGAAGATTTAGTATACAGAGTCGTTAATCATCCCATTATAAAGGACATCTCCCTCCAGAATCTCGATTATGCATTTGCACAGTACAGTAACAGATACAGGATCTATTCGTCCGAGTCTTATGCGCAAGGCGAACGACAGCGGCAACGGCAACATGTCGACCCAAAGAAGAATAAGAAAAATACGATAAATATTAACGGTGTATATGTTTTGTCGAAGAAACACTTAGAACAGATGAGTGTCGAAGATTTATTGGATCTGGAGAGACTTCCCCTAACAGAGTACGAAATATATCATTATGTTAATAATACAGATAAATAATCGCCGGTTGGGGGCGTACACATACAATCCTGTCAGAGTACGCATATAATGGATCAAGGTACGAAGGGATATCACAAACTAACGGATAAAACGAAATATACAAATCGATATATCTAAGAATGATAAACGCTACTCAATCTGCTAATGTTGACATCGATAACAGTGAAGATGAAATTGAAATCAGTAACGATGATGGAAATAACTGGAATGGCAATACTGATGATAATGATGATGATGATGATGATGATAATAATATTGATGATGATGTTAATGACGACGACGACGACGACGACGATGATGATGATGATGTGCTGATGATGATAACAACACTGAGGATGGCGATGATGACAACAATAACAATGCACCATCCATATCACAGGCGTTTGCTGGTACTGTTTTAGATCTGAGAGGCGGAAAAGAAAAAAATGTGAATTTGCTCACACGTCTATGTCATATCTGTAATACTCTATATTGTGAAACTGAAACTCTTTCATATTCGATACACAAATACAACGGAAAACGAGAAGTATTAAAAGCGATGAGAACAACCAAAGAGAATCAAAATGCAAATACAACCACCACTACTACTAATGCAGCGGACAAGAGCAACAACAACAACAGCAGCAGCAGCAACAGCAGTAACAGCAACAACAAATGTAGCTCGTTTAGTGAAAGCGAGTTATTGCAAAATAGTCGGCTCGCCAAATCAATGGGTAGTCAGGCAGTACAGGGATATTGTAGTAAAACCAAATCGTTTCGGGAGAATAATATCGTGTACGACGGTTGCTTTGTCATTGAACTAGATCTGAAAAAGAAGACCAATACGGTCTTTGTGGATAAGGATTTTTATGACAACGAACAGGACATCTTACAGGTTTCAAAGGATTTAGAAAATAATTCTGACTTGATGTCACAATATGAGAAAGATTACGGTCGTTTCTTTTATGATAGCGGTTCTATCGGTAATGATATTATACCGATATCGAACGTTATTCTCTTCAAGGAAATTGTAGACATTATAGAATACACCAAACAAGAAGTAGCGAAGGAAGAAGCTATATGCATAGACCCTTTATTGAGATCAGCGTTAAAAGACACCGAAATATATATCAGCGAGGAAAGACTCTTCGATGTTGCATTTTTAACTAATATCACCTTAAAGGGTTTAAAGATTGTAATGTTCCCTCGAGGACTCAATCGGCGTCACCATAATACTTGTAAGAGTAAAACTAGTATCGATAATAATGAAAAGTCTGCGGTGGGCATATTAAGTGGATACGCACTGGCTCTGGATATGTTACGGCGGTCTTTTCCTATTATCAAGGAAAGAATATCGAAATATGTAACCAAGAAGATTAAGCACTTCAAAATTGACAGTAAGGGTACGAGAAACTTGATGTTACCGGGCCACAGTAAACCAGATGCGTTACCGTACTTCGTAGTACAAAGTATACCATCATCGTCATCATCATCATCTTCTTCTTCTTCTTCATCTGTCTCCTCTTCTTTTACGATTACCATTACGAATACCAAGATTGTAACCAGTCTAGGGATTGTTTCCCTAAGAGAATGTAATACGTGGAGTAAATGGATAACTTCTCTGTTTGCAAGAGTGAGAGACTCGTGGGAATTTGAGGTACTGAAAAGGAGAAAGACAATGCTTGCATTAGACGAAAATTGGAAGCGAAAATTATTGTTAGCATTAGGAGACGATATACCGTTTCGAAATGCTGAAAGAATAATTGATCAGGATGCCTTCATTTCAGCTTTAGCTTACATCTATTTGATCGACACTCCCTCTATGATAATAGAGAAAAAAGATAAGGATAATAATGCGGTAATAGATCCAATTGTCAAAAATACTGTTCCATCATCACCACCACCACCACCACCACCAAAGCGACCAAAGATAGCGAGATCCACACCCATCAGATCCGACAGATCTCTCCGTATGTTTAACCTATTAAGAGAAAAGGAGGTCATTATCAAAACATTCGTATCGTTTCTCGTCGCATGTAAATCGGTGGAGATTGATGCGAACGGATTGTTATGGGAGGAAAGCGAATTATACAATATCGGGATGCGCCTCTACACCGCATCTTCATTGACGGCCAGAAGAAAAATAATCACAAGCCTACCCGACAAATTTAAAAAAGTATGGGAATCGATATTATCCAGAGATACGATTTTAAAGACAAATGTTAATATCGAAGATTACAGGGAATTTTGTGTTATCAGCGTATTGTACGAATGGCTCTACAGAAGAAAACGTTTATTCAGTAATAACCAAATTCCGGAATATGAAGATATAAACGATTATCTAAAATCCAATTTACCGAAAAGAGACGATGAAGAAGAGTGGAGCGACGAACTAAAGATATTAAAACCTGCCGATGGTGATAATTTGGGTGTTGGTGATGATAGTACTACTACCACTACTACTAATACCACCACCACCACCACCACCACCACTACTACTACTAGGAATGATGATTATAATTTTTCCTTTTCGTCATTTTCAGAGTGTATTCTAAACGATATACTGAAAAAGAGATCGGAAAACACTTTTTCCGATGCGGTCGATAGAGGAGACTGTACTTTGGCTTGGACGATCATCTTACTCGCAGAAAGATTTTGTGCCCTCTACAATACAGTCAGTTACCCTTCTGAATTTTATGAAGATGCAATACGCGATGAAAAAAAAGGAGGTTTGGGTCTCGTATACAGAGGGTTATCAAAAGAAGATTTTGTTCGTGACTGCTGCATGATTAAAAGCACTATCAACGGTTATCTAGGTCTAATCGACAGAAGTTGCATTGGTAGCATAATGAAGAATATTGAAGTGGGCGATTTGCGTGACAATGGGTTTTATTTACCTCCACATGCTAGCGTAGCGGATATTGGACATGGTGGGAAAATGGCTTGTCGAGGTTGTGTGGAGAAAACCGAAAGAGTTGCATCTAACATGATTAAAGAATATAATCAACGAGTATTGCATCTTAAAGTTCGAGCCTTTAATTTTAACGACAATATTAAAAAGCGTGTCGATATATCCGATAACACCGCAATAAAGAAAATAGTGCTTGGTTCTGACACCTATCGTAAGGTAAAAAAACTATTTTGTAATAAAAATAAGAATGAGGATGAGGAGGATGAGGATGAGGATGAAGATGACGATGACGACGACGACGATGTTACTGCTAATGATGATGATGAGGATAATATAACAAATAATCTGTTTTGTAATGATAATATTATTGCTGTTGATGATAATAATAACAATAATGATAATGACGACGATGATAATTACAGTATTAATGATAATGAAAATGGTGACGATGATGATGATGACTATGCTGATGATACTACTGAGATCGACAATAACAATATTAATAGTGATGATGGTGATAATATTGATGATGATGATGATGATAATAGAGTCAACAATACGGACTTGGATTGGAAGGATGATAACAGTACTCGTCCATCGAGTCGAGTTAGTAACAAGATAAAGAGAAAAAATAATAAGAATAAGAGGAAGAACAAGATGAACCGCAATGATAGAAATAGTAAAAAAAGACCCCTGGGATTACACGATTCTTGCGAAATGGAAGAATTTTATAGTCTGAGACAGGCCGTTTTTTCTCCAGATGTAAAAAGCGCGATATGTCACAAACAGCGCTTCGTTTCATTGGAAATTGTAAAAACTGTGAGTCGATTACTCAAGACGAGTATTTTAAGAGACAGAAAGAAATTGAAACTTAAAGACAGACAACAAATAAAGTATATTAATAACTCCCACCGCGTGTTCAGCAAGTACGTGGTCCCGTTTTCCTTTCCCTTGAATCTTGTGAGTTTAATGAACAGAAACTGTACGTGTGATAAGACAAGGCGAAAGCCTCTTTTGGTTATTCCGAATTCTCATTTTACTAGATCCGTTTTGATAGGAATGCGATATAATACGCTCTATCGAGAGAGAGCAGTTTTTCACGATACTGCATTCATGTTAGGTTTTACAAACAAACAACACGATCGGAATAAACTACAGAGCTCCCAAAAACTAGTACAGAAAAAAGGATCATTTTTAAGAAATAGTCTTTTGTGTGATACGAGTTTGTATCAGTGTATCGTCGAAGATATAAAGCTTGGGCAAGTATCAAATCCGCGTATTCTCAACAGACTAGAATTTGATAGGGGGAACAACCATTATAAAGACAGTACGACGAGTGATGATGATGATGATTTTGATGATGATGATGATTTTGATGATGATGATGATGCTGATGATGATATTACTACTGCTACTACTACTGCTACTGCTACTACTACTAATGATAATAACAATAACAATATTTTGTGGCAGCGTCTTATGGTCGATCCGAATCGAGAGGGAGAAAGAAATTTATTTAATGCCTTATTTCTACTCGTTTCTAATTCATCCCCGTTTTCTGTGGA
Source organism: Penaeus monodon (assembly GCF_015228065.2). Taxonomy (NCBI): domain Eukaryota; kingdom Metazoa; phylum Arthropoda; class Malacostraca; order Decapoda; family Penaeidae; genus Penaeus; species Penaeus monodon. The sequence continues at coordinate 178,954 of NW_023659996.1, read as the reverse complement.
AAATATGACATTGACGACAGTACTTAACAGAGAAAGAGGGTTATCGTCTCGGCTAGCTATGTTTTCTAAAAAACGAATTGGACGACGATGACGACGACAACGGTAAGAAAAAGGAATTGCTTGATACTATACGACAGTGTCGTCTGTTAGACGCGATTAAAGACACTGTTTCATACTACAGCGATACAGATTGTCGCAAGTTTGTCACTCGGAATAACAGTGGATCTTGCTTGGCTACTGTTCTAGAGCATATTCAATTTCTCTTTAAAAGCTCTCTTCCGATTAATATGGATCGGATACAGTGGGAGACCGAAGTATTTGATATGAGACGAGAGATATTTAATCTCGATGAGGGCGGTGTGATACTGGCTCTTAGTAAATTCTTAAAGAGCATACTAGAAACATTCTTTGGCAACAACCTGTCGAGGCCGTCCAGAGCACATGATCTGGAAGTCTTATTCGAGGAATCTGAAGGCAAGATGAGTGAAAAGAAAAGATCGTTTCCCACGTGGATTTCACAGCTCTTGTTGGTATACGAAAGATACCTCGATGGAAACGACATAAGTGTCTTGGAAAGATTTGTTAACGGAAGTTCTTTACTGATGAATAACAACGTTATGGATATCTTAAACATATCATCATCATCATCATCATCGTCCTCATCGCTCAAGACGGAAAACAAAAAGACTTATGCGGAGAGAGCCAAATGGATTGTCAGCAAAGAGATCTGTAACCCATCTACGACATTCACTTGCATAGTTTTAGTCGTAGTGTGTTACCGATTATTCTTTGAGGCGGATGCCTCGGTATGTACGATATTTTCCAAACAGAATAGTAAGAGTCGCTTCGATGTATCTACCGTCGGTGTATTGATCGAGAGTATAGGTCTCTGTGGAAATGTCTGGAAGATGAACCGAAAGGTTACTTACGAAAGAGTGTACGACACGTACATGAAGACGTCTTATTTTCCCCTCCACGACAACGGAACGGATGACGAGATATTCTATTATAGATTCATGGCCTTTGCTCTGGGATTTTACCTCCTGTCCGAGAACCGACTGGCTACCATATCGCACGATATCCATTTAAAATACGACTTTAATGAAATATCCACGAATAACTGGAATGATTTCGTTAAGCGATATTTTCACATGTTTCTCTTAGGCCGAAGAGGTAGGTTGTTATGTGCGCCTCTAAGGTATTTCAAACGCCTTCTTTCGACTGCTCTAAGTAGTAAAAATTCTATAATGAAAAGAATGACACTCCTACTCTTCGTGAAACGAATTAACGGGGAGGAGTTATCCTCATCCGACATAGTAGATTGCTGCAGAACCAAAATGAGACCGACATCTCTAAGACATTACTATAAGACCATGAAAATGTTAAACAGCAATATCGCATGCAATGATTACGAATATACTTTTTACGGCAATGCTTGCAGTTCACTGAGGTACGACAAAGTGTTGAGGTCAAAGAAGTTGGTCGATACCTGCATCTCGATGATGGAAAAGAATAAAGAAGTGAACTTAACAAATGACGATTACGAAAACGAGGACAGCTGCGACACTAACACACAGGCACGGAAGCGTCGTAAGACTACTACTGCCAATAATAATAACAATAAAACTAAAAACAAGAATAGCGACACAAATATTTGGGATAAACTGAAGCATGCCAAACATCAACACCGGCAGCAATCACAACCACAACAACAATATTATTCGAGGTTGAATTTCGATAATGATGATATACCAAAAATGAGTCTATCCGACATTCTAGAGGAATTTAAAGATCACATGAACACATTGCAAACTGTAGACAATATCAAAGATGTAATTAGTAGATTGAAGCTATTCTTCGAGGTCGAAGACCCGTTTCAGAATGACGGCACTGGCTATGAAGAGGATAAGGATGATGGTGGCGATGATGATGATGATGTGTTCTCCAAAAGAGATAAAGAAAATATAAAGAAAACTATCAGATGTTGGAATGACATAGTCAGTGATTCGGCTAAGCGTATAATCGACGAATATGTTGTGGAGAATTCCCAACATCCCATAATCACGTCTTGCGATATGTCAATTATAAGACCGTACGATTTTCATAATAGCGGAAAGGGTATAGTCAACGTGTACGACCAACAAATTTTGTATGATACTAATAAAAGAAACATCGACGGCGGTAGTAGGCCAAAAAGGACAACGAAAAGAAAATACAATAACGACAACGACCAGGAAGGTAAAGGCAACACAAGAAAAAAACAAATACACGCACACGGCACGACTAATACTTCAGTTGCTGCTGGTGATGATGATAATGATGACAACAGTAATAAGAGAAGATATACAAACGACAGAAGTCATTCAGCACCGATCAGCAAACGGCACAGACCCGATAGCGAGGGTCACCCGAGCAATGTGAGAAACACACAATATGAGGTTTCGGACGTCTGTAAGGAGAACATCGGCGATATAGAAGCTCAGCAATATGCTGGCGGTAGAGTATTGAATACCTTCCATATCGTCAATAGTAGAAACGTGTATGCCGAGAAAAGGAATCGTGAAATTATGTTATATAATACAAGTATGGCATCATCCAATAATATGGAATGTATAAATTTTTCTTATTATTATCACGACAACGACCTGAACGGTATTGCCGTCGACGGTAAGTCGCACGAGCGGATACCGTTGTGTTTACCGTCTAAGAGTGAAGAAAAATATTCCTTTGTTATAAACCGAGAACCACTTGCTTCATCGAACGACGAGATTTACATTCCTCTAGAGCATTCGTATAAATGTTTTGAGGGTATACATCCAGTGGACCAGATCCATCTTTTCAAGAAGCTCATCATGAGACCGTATAACAAATTATGGGTTACCATGAATAAGGAACTTATACGAAGAATTAATATTTGGGGTTACCTCGGAATCGACAACATAAATAGACCTTACTGTGTACTGGCTGAACAAAAACAAGATATGAGGAATTTTTATTGCGACAGGGACGATGAAGAGTTTATTAATAATAGAAATAAGAAGAAGAATGATGATAATATTAAAAGTAGTGGTAATAATAGTAAAAATAATAATAATAATAATAATAACAATAATGTCGATAATGATAATGGTGATGATCTATTGGTACGTGATACCAATAGCGTTAGCGTCACATATCCCCCCTCTTCAACAAGTGATCCTCCTCATCCTTTTGCTCTTCCTCGTCCTCGCTCTAATCATTTACATCATTTCCCTCCTGTTCCTACTCCTCCTCCTCTTACCGACTATTATTATCACTATCAAATACCAGGAATATTACACTCGAAATATCTAAGTGTCAAAGAATTGGATAATTTGTATTTGGTCGATCACCATCAACAACAACAGCGAGAAAATAACAAATTGTTACGTTATATATGTCAAAAGGAAATCTTATCGACGATTCACAGTATGCTGACCGACAATCATTCTAAAACCAATCGAGATATAGATGGAAGTATTTCTCTGAGTAACAACTTTTGTCTGTTCTATATTCCGGGTATGAATATCTCCGTTGATAATCGCACCTCTAAAATTCGAGTGACTGTAAAGGATAATTATCGAGTAGAAAAAAATCGTACCGTCTTTTTTGACGATATGGAAACGAGTGTAATCGACGGTCTGAAAATATGGAGCACTCCCTTTACTTGTGCTCCTTACACGATCAGAGTAGCTCCTTGGAATGTTCGACAACAACAGCGACGTCCTATGTATCGTTATATAAATGATGATGATGATGGAGATGTAATAAAATAATAATAATAATAATAATAATAATAATAATACGAAAAGATGTGTTTTCGCCACTCCCGATATTTGAGGATAATTTTCGTACGGTCGACTATGAGGATGGAACAAGGCTGGGATGCTCAATGCTTCTGTCGGTCAGTTACGCTATGCAGATATCACCGCCGATGAAAACAAAATTCGTCTCCAATGCAAATATCGTGCACGACCAATCCGAGGGAGCTCCCAAGTGGTTGAAATGTCTAGCGTCCAAGCCACCCCTGCCGAGACCCGTTCTTACCGATACCTCGACTCAAGACTTTGGGACCTTAGGAACCATGTATCTGAACATGGGTGTTGACATCGGTCACTTGTTAGTGGATTATGACTGCACGCCGAGAAGACTGGGTATAATCTCTGCCATGACCGAAAATGTCTTTTATGTGGCCAAAGGAGTGTGCACTCGCGCTTCCGCGCTCTCCTGGGAGTCCGTGAAGACGGTGGTGCGGAATAGGAAAAAGTTTTTATCCGCTAAGAGCGACGATACATTCAGGTACCACGGCAAGAGAAGGAAGAAGAAGAGACACGCGGCACTCTTCGACGTTTCCTATTTCGTGACCAAGCACGCTTCGAATCTGTTTAGCGACTACATATTCTATTCGCGGTTTGCGAAACGCGGGAGAGACGACCTTTCGAATTTCGTTGGCGGAATGCACCACCCCGTAGGATGGTGCATGTTTCTCGCAGATCCTGTCAGGCGGCCCTCGCGTCTCGTATCGAGGCTGAAACACCTCAATCGCGTTATCGATAATGTTGGAGTGGCGACGGTCTTGAGAACCAACGCTCCGTGTAGAAAATTCAACAGGGATCTCGCCCTGAAGAACGGAGACCTCCTATCCATCAAGATGGAAAAATCAAACAATAGCTGCGTCGCCATGGAGAAATCTCTATATTTTTTAATAAACGGAAGAATGCTTCTCGGTGGACAGGTGGAGGGACTCACCATCGAGATGGACACCATGGTAAAAAACAAAATTACCGTCGAAAAGCATCTCGTGTATTCTCTGTGTATTAATTCGTCTCTAGTAGGAGACATCATTTCGATAGCAATGGAAGGAAGTGCTGCGATGCGAGGATTGGCTGTCTTGGAATATACCCAGAGGTTATGGGATGCCGAAAAAAAAGATGTTCAGGAGAAAGAGTTTTGGTCTGATACTAGTGGTAATACGAATGAAGATGATAACAACAAAAACAGCAACAGCAGCAATAACAATAATAATAATATTAATAATAAAAATAATAATAATGATAATAATGACGATAATGTCGACAATTCTAACGACTACGATGCTTTAAAACTGACCCCACCGATCATAACATGCACAGATGACGATTATATATTCCTTGATATTCTTCATAGTATTGCTAGTATACCCTTGGATAAATATAAAACAGACGAAGAAATGAATAATCAGAGAGCCGTCGTTCGATGCTATATAGCGCTAGTCGATCAAGATACTGGCAGTCCAGTGCCGCATCTGCTTTACATTTTTAGAATGGTGATGGCTTTTTGTGGATTCATACACGTCATTGCAACGATGGACGGCGTTAAGGCTCATCATCTGCTCTACGATGCGGCTATCATAGGCATCAACATGGCAAAGAAGATTGTGACCATATTGGTCGGCTCAAAGGGAAATAACGCCAAGAGCACTCTGGCTAACATATTCGAAGAGTGTCTATGGAGCATGGTGGCAAACGTGTCGATTAAATCGTTTAACGAATCCTGTGGGTCGGTGTCTTCTACTCAAGCTAACTTAGCAGGAGTACTGGGAAAAAAAATGGTTGCCGTCTGTGATGAAGTGGGTTACCAAGGTAGCGAAACGTGCAACACTGACACCGACGATCTTTTGTGGAGTCAGTTAAAAGAAGGAACAAGAAAGAGTAAGATATTACAGTGTGCTCATCTCGCCAATTCGACAAAACGCATCGACTCTATACGGATGATCCGATCGTATAGAAAATCATCTATATCGTCTTCCTGTTCGTCATCATCTTCTTCTTCTTCTTCTTCTTTTCTTCTTCATCACCATCACCATCACCATCACCCTCTTTGTCAACACCGCTGTCGTCGCCTTCGCCTCCACCACATCCGTCACTACGGTGCAACAGAAGAATTTTTTTAACTGATATTGCCTGGTGGAATAAAAAGGATAATACCCTCTTAGAGAAACTAAATCCACGAGACATGATCGCATTTTGTTTAGGTCGAGGAACTGTACCTTTTAGCGGTATAGGCTTATCGTCATCATCGTCGTCGTCATTAATGTGCGCAGCCGAAAGCGGGAGGGAGTGCATATCGGAATATTTAACCAATAACGCAGATGCGGCCCTCGATTACGAGATATCGAAAGAGTGTAAGATTCTCCGATTCTTGTCCTCTCTAGGATTGAATGTAAATAAGGACATCTGTGAGGCGATGAAGACTGTTATAATGACACCCAAAGACAAGGTATTATCGCGTATATTGTCGCGGTACGAAAACCACGCCGAGATATGGAATAATCTCGACAGAGTCAAGATGCAAGAAATGGTCGACGGCGGTTCCGATCCCAACGACGGTGATGGTAATGGTGGTGGTGGTGGTGGTGGTGTGATGATGATGATGATGATGATGATAACGACGACGACATTCTAACCGAGCTGTACGACTATCACGACCTATTTGCAAACACTGCTACGGATACTACCACCATCACCACCACCAACGCCGGTTGCAAGTCGAGAATGTTCGTCGGACACATTGTCGAGGACAAAATTAATCGTAAATTAGAAAAGGAAGATTACGCATTTTTTAAAAATATCAACACGTTAACACGCATCGACATTAAGAATAAGACAAACAGAATAATGGACCGAATGAGACACTCTCGGACAGCTCTAGACAGTGTGGCACAGGAATTGTGTTCTTTCAGGAGTTTTGTCGCATCAGACGGAAAACTGATCATCGGTAATACCGATTCGTGGAGGAGGGGGATCAAACTACTCGTGAACATTCTCAGATCGGATAGTCCCATATATCAGCGTCTGGTGCCTTTGGAAGAAACTAGCGCCAACTGCTCTGGGACCAACATAAGACACATGCTCGATTTGAATAACGGTGATGGTAATAGCAATATCGGTAAGACCACTGAATCCTGCGGAGTACTATATGCGATGCACGTATTCAGTGCCTATAATGAGAGATGTAAAAAAATCACGAGAAGCACGATCAACGCAAATACCGCTTTACAAAAACTACACAAGTCTCATAATCGTAGCATCATGAGTTTGGATGTAAATCCTCGAAAAGGTGTAGATGAGTTTATTGTCGATTTATTGTTTGACCCGTTATCTACAGTAGGTTTGACTAAACTCTCCCTTTCGAACACAAAAGCGGTTAAGCTTAATCACAATACTATAGAACTTTTATTGAACGACATATCTAGGGTACCCTTAGATTCGGGCAAGAAGCTGTTGCAACTCTTACAGAATAGAATGAGAACGAATGAACAAGCATTGTCAGTATCACATAACGATAACGATAGGACCAATCGTAACAATAACAGTAATAATAATAATAATAATAGCGATAATACTGACAATATCAATACCAATAATGAAAATGCGGGTATTAGAGAAAAATCTTTTCATAACAAAAAAGGAACACATGTTGGTAAAGTCGAATATTTCAACAATGCAATAATTCCCCTGGTTCGTCAAATTCAAAATTACACTTGTGCAGCAACCACGGCAGGTATAACGAGAGACGACGAATGCGATACAAGTGTTAGCAACTACAACAAGAAGAAATTGTTAAGTGGACAGTTTAGCTGTAATATGATTAAACGAGTTGTATCTACTATGGCAACAGTCCACACGCGCGATCTCTTCGAGTCCTCCAAAGAAGTAATTGCGACTATTGCACTCTTCTTTATGTCTAACTCGTATACTTTTCAATTTGGCTTGGATACGGCAATGTTGAAAAGGATCCTCTTTATTCCATGCGAGACGGTTTTAGAGTCATCCAACAAAAATATCCATGTTTCCAACTTGGTAAAGTTGATCAAGACTGGCCTGAAGACTATCCACTCTGGGTTAGTCAAAAGACGCTTACAAAAATGGAATAATAATGGTGGTGGTGGCGGCGGCAGCGGCAACAGCAGCGGCGGCAACAGCAATAGCAGCGGTGATATAGTCTATGAGGCTGACGATTGGAAATACGCGTTGTGTAATGCACTTCATACAGACATCGATAACGTGAAGAAAACCATTTTCGATCCCAAAGAAGTTCCGTGTAGAATTACACAGCATATTCTCCAATATGGAGTCTACGAAATATCCGATAGACAAAAAAACGCCGGAGTCACAATGGCCGGGAATACATTTTTTACATTATATTACAATATACTTTTAGGTTCATTTTTACCGAATATTAACGATAATATGATTAATAATAATAATAATAATGATAACATTAACAATAATGGTAGTAATAATAACAATAATATTACAATGAAACAGCGCCATCATCGCCATTTCTGCTGTATAAACCCTAAAGACTTAAAAACATTCTCAACTGCAATCGAAGCAGCACGATGCGGCTCGACAAGAAGACTCGAAAAGGTCTTCAAACCTCTCTTGTTTATTTTGGCACCTTTTGAACCTAGTGGTGATAATGATGGGTGGTGGTGATGATGATGATGATGAAGAAGATATAGAGGGCAACAAGCGTGGAGTTCTATCGTTATCGGTAGACGGTCCCAAAATTACGGTAGTCAGAGAAGATGGTAGCGTGGATTCCATGCTGTGCAATGTGTACGTGCCTAATGTTGATCGGCATGTATTTCTATACACCGCTCTTCCGGCATCTGTTTCAGTAGGCAGCATTATATACAAGCACTTGAATACGGTCTGGGGTTCGTCGGACGTGACTAATCTTCAGTATTCGTGTCACCATCTACATATATGTTTCGAATTAATATACAGGGCAGATAATCCGGCTGCTCGCTTAGCGAATCTGATTGAGAACAACAGAGAAGAAATGATCGAATTTATGATTGCATGTACTGTTTACAAGAATATATTGGAGACGATGGGAGTAATGGATTGTTTTTTCACTAAGTATGAGGATGATGATGTGATGATGATGATAACGACGTTTTTGATGATGAGGATAAAAATAATGAAAACAACAACCAACACCACCACCACCACCGCCACCAAGTACTGTCACCGCATGGCAATATGTCTAATACGTTAGTATTTCCGATTATTGTAGTCAATTATGACTTATCTACGCTTCTTACGATGGCTAACTTGACAATGAAGAACGCTGAATCGAATTACAGTTTCCACTGTCAGTTAGTTCGTCGAGTAACAAATAACATGGGTTTAGAATTAAATCCTAAATATCTCTGTAGTCGTTGTAGAAGACGAGAGTGAATTATTGGAGTCCTATGTTTATAGTGCCTATATGCGATATCGATGAAGATTGAGGAAAGAAAGAAAGATTTACATATACTGTATTTTATAATACAGTAAAAAAAATTACAATATAACTTATATATACCTCTTCTCCTCCTCCTTCTTCTCTTGTATAGGTGTTGTTGTTGTCGTCGCTTCGATGTTCGTTTACGTGCAATAACGACAGAAAAATAGGAAAAAGGATACGTATATATATATATATAATGGTAATAAAAAAAACTGCAATATAACTCTGTGTTTTTATTATATCTATCTCTCTCTCCTCCACTTCCTCCTCTTTGTGTAAATGTCTTCTTACTTATTTCTTACGTTGTCGTCGTAATTGATATCACACGAGTAGACGAAGTTTATCCTCCTCCTCCTTATCATCATCACCGTCTTCATCATCATTGTCATCATCTTCGTCGTCGTCGTCGTCGTCGTCGTCGTCGTCGTAGCGGAATACGATACACACGTACACGTAATGTTACAACAATGACAGCAACATCAACAACAATATTAAATACCCATACGTTAAAACATGACGTTCTTCTCTGCCTCGTGTAAATTTTTAGCCACCTTGGACAAGTCCGATAATCGTTTCGCTGTGTTCAGACCGACATTGACGAGTTTCTTTAATGTGATGAGCATAACACCGATGGCAAACCTCAACATCTCTTCTATGTTCATTATACGCCAAAAATTTGGAACTCTGACATAGTAATCTATATCTGTAATGTTCCTGATTGCAAGATGAAGAAAGTACGTATGTATGTCCAGGGAGAACGGAAGACTGGATAGTAATTTTTTATTCTTTATTGCTATCTTCTGCTTGTATTTCAGAGCGGATAGAATGTCGGCTTGAATGGCCGTATTGACTTGGTTCTGTTTATCCCGTGTGTTGCATACGCCCCATATTTCGACAAACTTTTTGGTGATTGCGTCTTTATAGTTTTTAATGCTCGTCGATTCACTCTCTTTATGCTTTGTCAAATGCTTGGTTTTATCTTTGGCCAATTCGAGGACGGATTTAATCTGTTCGGCCATCAGGAACGAAGTGGGGAGCGCGGGTACATAGATGTGGAGGTTATCGGGCATATTCGCCAATAGGGCAAATCTGTTACCGTCCTTTCCCTGAAAGGTTGGGACGATGTACGGCCGGTTGATATTTTCGTCGGTCCACGTTTGGCTGACGTTTTCTAATCCTCTTCTAGTCTTAATGTTTTTCTGCACGGGTGAGTTTTCGCGGTCTATGATTTCTCGTTCTTCGTTGTTGAAGACGCTGGATGGAGATTGTGACGAATTTAAGGAACTGAGGTATTCCAGCAGTGTATTTTTACTAAAAGCGCTATCTTTATTTATCAGTGATACGTAATTCGACGATGACAATATTTCGGTCACTATCGAATTGTTGTCCGTCTCGTCGATGATCCTTCTCTCTCCCCTCCTCCTCCTCCTCCTCCTCCTTTTTTGTGAAGGGAAAAGGCACCCGTCTCATCACACACTATCGTAACAGCCTCCTCCAGTGTCTTTTTAACGTTTAGGGCGTTTCTGGGATCTAAACCTATCAAGAGACTATCGGCTAATATTCTCGATACGTTAATAGTCAATTTTCTCACGAGCTCTTTTTCTTCTGGTTCGGATGTAAGCATTATGCGTAACATGATACTTTCTAATACCTCGGGAAGCTTTTTGTATATGAAGACCAAAGTACTGTCGATATTGAAAGACGACGACGATGATGAATATTCTCTGTTTTCGTTCCACGGATATCTTTGGTGATGATATTGTCGTATATGTTCTAAGAATTGGAAAGGCACTAGAGTGCGCATATTGTTATTATCTCTATTGTTTTGATTAGTCGTAGTAGTAATAGTAGTAGTAGTATTAATAACGTCATTATGGTCAATGGTATCACTGTTGATATATTCAAAAGTCGAAGGAAGGTTATTGATGATACTAAGAAGTTTGTCGAGTTTGTCCTGCGAGTTATCAGATATGTGATCGCGGTGGTGAGCGTCATCTGGCTCGAGTTTAACTAGATTGTGTCTTAAACCATAATCGAACAACCAAGAGAACCCTTCATTGTCGGTATTGTGAAAGGTTATACGGTTTTTCGTGATGGGAGAGGCCATTTCCTCGACCACATCGAGGGGTAGATCTTCTGTGACGCCATCAATAAATGAATGCACGCTTTCCTTTTTCTCGGTCAAGAGCTTTAGCGTTTCGGTCGATAACTGTGACATCCAGTAATTGATATTATATTTCGAAGTCTCTACTGTTATATATTTGTCTTTTATTGTGTCTGTATCGTTATCGCTTATGGTAAAAGAATCTTGTTTCATCGCCTTCGTGATAATCTCATCGAGTTGATGATGCGAAAAGAAGGACGACGACGACGACGATGATGACGACGATCCTTTATCCCATACGACGCTAAGTGATGAGTCAAGCATCTTTAAATCTCTTAAAGTTCCCAGTGATAACAATCTGGCATTCGGATCCGAGAGAGCTAGAGGAGGCGTGTAATTGTATGTCGGCGATATATCGTCCTCATCTGAATATAGAATATCGCTATCGTTATTATTATTATTGTCATTATTGTTATCATCACCGTTTGTATTAGTAGTAGTAGTAGTATTTGGAGATAATCCTTTAATAATTACCCTCATTCCATTTAGGGAATTTAAGGTAAACGAATAAGACAATGATCGTCTTATGGGCATGACGAGATTTCTAATAGCGAATATCCTATCTCGTATTCCCTTTGACGGCGACCACTTTTGGATGAGCGATTGCAGGGTCTTCGACGTGACGGAAACCTCGGACGATCGTATGTGGTCGGACAGTATAAATTTTGGGATTGGACTATACACGTAATCGATCATCTTTTTATTTGGCTCTATGTAAAACCAGGTAGATCTGTTGGGAAAACATTTACATAGTCCCTTATTATTGGCGGCAGAATGTACAGCTACCCATTGGAACGCCAGGGACGTTATAATGTCAGTAATGCGGTCCGATGATAGCAGTGACGCGGTTTTCTTATTTAGAAGAGGTAATAACACGCCTTCTATAATCCAAGCCATAAACGATCTGACCCGGGATGCGACCCAAACGCCGTTTTCCATAATAGCGTCGAAGACTGGCATCAGCAATCGAACGAGTACCGCCTCGTGAGTCGCTCTCCATAATTCGCGACTACCGCCACCGCCGCCGCCGCTGCTGCTGCTGCTGATGATGATGTTGCTGCTGCTGTCGTATCCGCCGCCGCAACTATTATCGCCGAGCCTCTCCGATAACATTCCGTACAGACAGACTATCACGCCAACCGGGAAGTCCCAGTGAGGAGAATTCCACAAACGGTCGGCGAATAAAGACGAAGTACACACACCAAACAGTTTCCGCGATAATAGCAGTGTTAGTTCGTTCATTTTATTTAAGATCCTTCTCGCTGAATTGTCGATGTGTTCCTGATGACTGAAATTGGTCTCGTTTCTGTTATTGGTGAGGCCGCTACCGATTGCATACTTTTCTACATCTTTTTCAAACAGCACTTCGTACAGTAACTTGACGGTAGGTTGGTATCTATCGTGGCTTATGGGATCTTGTTGCTGCTGTTGTTCAATGATCGCTCGAGGAGGAAGATCTAGTAAATACGATACTAATTCTCTAATGGGGATATGGCGATAATACCGCTCGGGAAAACACTCGTCAAAAACCGGTCGAAAACGCACACGCCCATCGGAATCTGCGACTAAACCCCCTCCTCTGAAAACGGACGATCCGTTCGTCGCATTGAGACCCGTAATCGCGGATGGCGGGAGATCGGTTCCGTCTATTTGGATATCGACTCTTATGTTCGCGCGTCCCTGTGAAATGGCTCTGCTGGCGTCGACGTAATTGTTAAAAATGGCAACCGTCTCTATCTTCCCGCTGGAACTGTCAGCGTCGGATAGCTTCGATGTATCGGCACTCTGTATTGTGACTTTATTCGTCTTTAAAAGATCTTCGATGTCTTCACTGCTAGTTATCGATTTAGATATCGCTTTATCCGTTGTCGCGTTTATTTTATCCTTCCCCCGTGCGTTCTCGATTATCGCACACGAAACCAGAAAGTCGACTGTCTTTAACTGTTTTTGTTTTTTTGTTACTATACCTTCGTCGTTGATGTGATCGTTATCGTATTCGTCGTTATCGTCAGTAGCAGCAGAAGCATCAGCAGCAGCAGCAGCAGCAGCGGCGGCATCAGCATCAGCATCAAATACACTAGTATAACCGGGAACGAATCCCTTTGTCAGCATTAACGGAATCGGTTTCTTTTTTCGATCCTCCACAGAATAACGATATTGTTTATCGATGCGAATACAACTACTGTAATCCTCCCCCTGTTGGTAATAGGCTAATATGTCTCTAATCCTCTCTATAGAATGATGATTTTCATACAGGTCTCCTTCAATCATAAATAACGTCTCCCTGTCGGTTGAAATAATGTCGTGTTTTCTGCGTCTCATCTTATTCAAGATATCGCAGCTAGTCTTTCCGGAATACAGGGGAGACGTTATAACGATACTAACCCCACTGAGTCTAAATATCACATGTCTTTCTAATCGAGTGTTGATCCATTTGTAAGTCGATAGTAACGCATTATGATCTAACACAATATCCATAATATCCAGATGCGGATAGAAGACGGCCTCGGTATCCAGACTAACGACCGATAACGTCTTCGATACCCAATCTTCGAATTTAACGTCAAAGACGCTCACCAAATCTTGTAATCCCTCGTGACCACTGAGGGTAAATTGTATTCCTTCCATTTCGGTTATTTTCCATTCTTTCGCCTGCAAAACGATTATCGTCGGTAAGGCAGATTTGATACATTCCAGTCTCGCTTTTGTAGTTTCAATAATCTTTTTGGAGATCCTGTCGTCAGGATCACCGTCATCACCGCGGTCGTTGTTCGCACGAGCGTCTAATGTCGTCAATCTGGCATCGATCAACTTGCACAAACTGAGAGTCGATATGGACTCTATAGTAATACGAGTGTTTGTTTCGACCACTATTATCTTTGGCCATATGTTTATGTGTTTGACCGTCTCTTTTAAAATGCCTTCATCTGTTACGGAGCCACATGTATCGAGCTTAAATTCAAGGGATGAAGTGTCGACCAGATTAAGAGTGGCACTATAGTCGTATTTTTGGGATGTTTTCTTATATCTACGTTTACTGTTATTATTGTTATGGTTATTATCGTTAATATTAAATTCGACTTTTTCTACGGTAGGCATTATGCATTATACGCATATCGAATAATAAAAGTCGTATATGTACATGTGTTTATATATATATATATATATATATATATATTCTCGTATGGTGTTTATTTACTTCAAACATTACAAGTCATTGGAAATGCTATTTTTTTTAATAGGTCATAATGCAACACCATTCTATATAACATAGCACCCGAACAGAATATCGTGAGAGAAATTATGAAAATGACGAACAGTTTATCCGTGACAACACTAGATTTATCCTCCTCTATCATATAGGCTATATCTCTGTACAAAGGACCCATAAAGAAGCTAATCCTATCGTTATAATCCGTAAGAACGGTTGCACTGTCACTCTCCTTCCGTTCTTCCGATAAATTCCATGTTTCCTTTGTGCTGTTGGTATCCATCGAAACCGACATCCATCGAACACGTATTACGATGAATGCCTTCACATGACTATCTATCTTTTTTTTATCTTATTTATTTATTTATTTATATAATAATGGTCATAAAATATTGTAAATAAATATAATATATATGTACATACATACGCGTATATATAATATCGTTACGTGTATGCGTGTATAGAGAAAAAGGAGACGATTGAAACTTGAGATGATATTGTTTTAATCCGATGACTTTACCGAAAAGAAAGGAAAAATGAGCAAGTCGTATTCTGTTATTGGTATTATGAATAAACTCGCTAAGAAAGAGAATAGAGATATATCGTCGTCGTTCATATACAAAAATACCAGAGATGAAGACGTATATATCGGTAAAGAAAAACAAGACGAAGATGAGAAAGACGACGACGATACATCTTCAAACGTTGTCGTTATGCAAGAATTAAAACGTGTACAAACACAAAGAGACAAAAACGACGATATGCCGTCTAGCGATAAAGTTCACGAAGACGACGACGACGACGACGACCATACACCATCTCGTGATAATGAACACAAAGACACACGTGTCGTTAAAGTACATGATGACGAAAGGAGAGAATGTAATGAAGATGACGGTAGGAACGAAAATGTGAACGTTTTCGATCTACAGAAAGCAACTAATACCACTAACACTAATACTATTACTGTTACTAATATTAAAATAGATGATAACGATACAACGAATTTACATGATCAGGACGCATTTAAAATAGAGAGACGGCTGTACTTCATCAACTCTTTGAAACGGGTATTGGCCAGAAGGAAAAATAAACCTGCAAATATTTTTTCTATTCACAGAAAGAAAGAAAAGGATGATGTAACGTACATATCTGCTGAAGATTTCGCAATTAACAACACCAAAGAGAAGGAAAGGACAGACTGCCATAAGTGTCTCATCCACGTTTTCAATCGTCTTGTTGACTGTTTTGAACTTTTGATAAAACTCAAAACAAGATCATCAGTGCTATAGAAATCATGTATTATCTTTACAAAAAAAAACACTTTACTGTTATTACCGGTGTTAAATAAAAGACAAAATTATTAGAATTGGTTTTATTTTCACTTTTATATCACAATATTTTAAAGAGAAGGCAATGGCATATCATAACTCCTCAAAGAGAAAGCACAGCGTCCAGCTTCCCTCGATCGCATTATTCGGGTTTTTCTTTTGTCGAACATTTAAAAATATCTTATTCTGAGTATCTGCTGTGGAGGTGATGTCGATCTTTCTGTCACTTAGCGTGAATTGCATCGAATTCCTTTTTCCGTCTTTGGAGGAGCCCTGAGCATATGCGGTCGATACAATCCACTTTTTACCATCACGACTGTCACCACTTTCAATAATAGTACCTCTACTACTACTATTACTACTACTACTACTACTATTACCATTATCTATAATATTATCATTAACATTTATATTATGAGCGATATGACTATTTTCACCACTAACGTCAATTTTTCCGCTCTCTCTTTCTCGGTCTCCTTCCCTTCTGTCCGAGCTCTCCTTTGTCCAGATTCCCAGGAGGTCCAAGGGCAAGGAGAGCGTCATATTAGCAGACTCTTGTCCGCGTTTATCTTTAGACACGTGTTGATCGATTACAATTTCGACGATAAACTCATTATATTCATTAGTATACAAGTCCGTAATATCGTATATGTTACTAATGTGTGTGGTTATAACTATGCTCTGCTGGTGACGGCCGGAATTTGGCGCTGGTTTTCTGACGATAGGTTGGTGATCGTTCACGATACGTTCGATATCGGCTATACTGCTTATCTTTGATATTTTCACTGGTTCTCGATAAGTGCTCTTAAATGTGAACTGTTTATCTCTTAACCGATACGAGCATTTTTTGGGTTTCATCTCCGTGCCGGTACTGTCCGTATCTATAATAAAGATGCATCGGTGAGATCCATCATCCCTCTTGGCGGATTTCCATATCTGTTTTGCCATTATCTTATAATCGGCCATCTCGTTCTTGAAAAGAGTGACTTCATCCTTATAGCCTGTTAATATTCTTTCGTACGAATTTGTAACATAACGAATTCCTAAGATATAGAGTAATAAGACAAAAACGATAAAACATCCAACCGATACGACAAATGTTACGTTAGTATGCACCATCATTGTTACTCTGTATAATGTCGATAATATAGACACTAGATGAAAAAAAAAATTATTTACAATCTTTTTTCTTAACTAATGAAAAGTTCTTGTTTTCATTTTGTTATTAGTCGAAAGTTAAAGTAATAGTATTACTTTAGCGTTACCTGCAAATTCTTGCACGTACACCGATTTGTTGTTGTTGTTGATGATGTTACTGCTACTGCTGCTGCTGCTGCTGTGACTGCTATAATTATAACCTATATTCTTATACGTATTCTTTATGATAAAATAACGATTATTCTGAATGTTGTCAATATGAACTTTTGAAGGATTAATAGATAACAATCTTACGAAACAGGAATTCGAGTTTAACATTTCTCCGGTTATTTCTCTGGTCCACAAATAATGAAGCAAGCAGCACACTTTTGAGAAAGCACGTTCGTGTTTTACGCTATCATCGTGGATCCCGTTGTCGGAACTGGTACTGTTGTCGCTTCTGATGATGCGGTTTCTGTTGCTGCTGCTTTTACTGCTACTGCTGCTGCTTTTACTGTTGCTGCTGCTTTTGTTGCTGCTGCTTTTATTGCTGCAATCATCATCCTTATTCTTGTTAACGTCATCGCCATGACCATTATCAATGGCACACCACTCCAGTGAAGGTGCAGAGATAATCGGGAACGATACAATGCCGCGAGATTTTTCGGAGTAACCTGCCATGTACACCATTCGAAAATCGACAGTACGACTGTTTGCAGATAATGAAGAACCGGAGGCGTCGACCGTTATCGGGAAAGACAAAGAGAAACCAATATCTAGCTCATTACCATAACCGAACAATCTTTCTCCGGTGTCCATTCCGCAGGTTGGACAATTGTCTCTTAGTCTCTTATCGAACCACCTTTCAAAACATCTCATGACTCTTGTAAAATGTTCATCGTGAAGTGTCCCGGAATAGTTGACTTTTCCGGACCTTAGACGTTTTAGGAAAAAATTCTTCGACGAATATAGACCGATAAACTGTTTGACATCTACACTCGATACCTTTAGAACTACCATCATGGCATGTGGCATTTTCGATGACAGGGTAGGCACATTTCGCATAGCATCGTACACCTCCCGGTAAAGATATAGCGATGCCAATTTGGCCAAGTTGGTGGACCCTTTCATATAATGTGCCTGTAATATCAGGGTGTTGAATTTTCTTATAGAGTCGACAAGTTTATTGCAGTAGTTCATTGTTTCTTTCTGTCCTGAGGAGATGATACGGCACACGAAAGTATAATATATACGCTTGCGTATGAGATGATTGTCACATGCCCCCCACCCCACTCGCACCATATCGAGCTATTGAGGCACATATTTGACTCGTGAGAGACAAGCACCTAGTATCTCGTCGACGTTCTTATTGCTATTACCGAAATGTGTATTCGGGAGGTGATTATCGATATTTTTGGGGTCTTGGAAGAAACGCATAGTTTCGCTTTTGGCTGTCGATATCCATACGTCCATTAGTGATAAAATCGGTTTATTACTTCTAATGTTATTACTACTACTATTACTACTACTACTGCTATTACCACTACTGCTATTACTGTTACTACTCTTATGAAGCAATATGCTATACCCCGTAGGAGACACGAGATAACTTTGTTGTAATCTGATCTCGTACATCTGTTTTATGTACGATAGACAAAAATCGACAACTCGAGCAACTCTCCGCAATTCGAACACGTTCGTGGCACTAGAACACAAACACAAAATATACACCTTGCTCTTCTTAACTCGAGGTATCCAACAAATACAAGACTGTAGCATGTGTTCTCTTATATTCTTTTCGTCTAATCTTTCTTTTTTACTGAAGAGGGGAGGATCGCATTCTATACATAGTTTTATCGGTTTGTCTCGCCATCTCTTTTTATTAATATTATTACCGGTTGTCATATCTGGAACGAATGATAATTGTACAAAGAGATAGGACAGGTATACCTTATGGGTGTATCGTATAATTTCGCTCCTCAAAGTCGAGGCCGCTGGAGATTTGCTTATTTACATCCATGTCCAGCAACACTCTCGTTTGCATCGTCATTTGCATAGATAACGGAAAGGGGACCCTGTCGCTCTGACAGGCGAATGGGTATCGAGCGGATCCATCTGTCATAGACGTCGGATGACGGGCTTCTCGGTCGGTGTACGCAAAGCTGATGAGACCATCGACTCCGTAGTGTGACAATAGAGAATATTTAGCTAGCTGAGATTGGTCCACCTCTCTAAAACCTCTGACCGCTAATCGCTCGAAGGGTTCCTGCGTTCTCGCTCTTATTCCTTCGAGAGTAGTGGTCACGTTATCGCCTTGCGGCGATTTGGAAAAAGGATGATACCACGCTTCTATTCCTCGGGTTAGCATACCTTCGGCGGGAGTCTGTCCGCATTCGAAACCGCCCATATAAGGAATATTTATACCATAAGTGTGTATCATTCTCATCGGGTGGAGGAGGGGGGTCGTTTCTTCGTCTTTCTTGTTCTTGGCGGTTCTGTCGTCGTGTATCGTTTTATTGCTATTCTTGCCGTGGACTGTTTTATCGACATTGACATTACCCATAACAGGTGTTCCGTACATGGCCACGATGCCCTTGGGGCCTTCGTGCCATGCAGAAAAGGTGTTAGCGCATATCGCATTAGGGGAAACTCTGCAACAGGATTCGTAGAAATCGACGAGTCGCTCGTGATTTAATCGTCCGTTTGCTTCTCTTATGAGTAAGTGTTGAGGTTGGCCTGATATCACGTTGTATTCCCAGTCGTCTCTCTCGAGAACATCATCGCTGTGATAATCTACGGGCAGTGGTAGCGACTTGGTCGATAAAGGTACTATCCGATCGTAAGGTACGATGGGTTCTCTGGCAAAGAACCGCGTGAAGGCCGCATTGCTTCTGGCGGCTGTAAATCGATTGGCGGCTACTGGTAATTCGCGGTCGGCCGTTTTCGTCGTGTACTGCGGTATGTTAAACGTCCCTCCTCTCGAAATGGCGTCAGTGAGTGCGGGGTCTTTGTTCTCAAGTCTCAGAAGAGCGTACATTAACGGAAGGTGATGTTTGGGCGTTGAACGACAGAATAGGTATGGAGAAAATCTGTTTCCTCTACTCGGAGTGGCGGCAACTTTTTTTTCTCGTTTCCCTCTGTGTTCTTCTTTGGAACAGTAAATGTCTGTCAGACAACCGCAATCTTGTTTAGCGGCCGCCGCCATGAGACACGCGTAGACGTCTTCTTCGCTTGACTTGGATAACGCTCTAATTTTCTGCAGGAGATTCGCTTCGGTTAGGGTGCCTGCTGCAACATGAGCAGCAGAGGCGGTAGTTTTTCCGTCGTCGTCGTCGTTTCCAAAAGATCGAGGCGACAGTATGGTCACGTACTGGTTAAGAGAACCAGAAGAGGGATAACCCATATAACCTCCTAGTTCGTATTTACTGCACGGGGCAGAGGCGGTGCCTTGAAAGAGATCGCCGGACGTGTGGGGATTACCACCCCAGTCCCTAGACACCATCGTCGGTTTATTTTATAAAGAAATTCCTGGAGCATAGGGATCTCATTCTGAAATAGGATTCTGCTAAATTCAAAGACGGCACTAGACCATCGGCTCTCCCCGGTATCCAGTCGTTTATGTATTTGGCGGGAATGTCCACGACTCCATCGCGAAGGGCTGGAGGATTATAGACGTTGTCGTTTTTTCTCAGCGAGAGGTCGAACGGTTCGTCCTCGAATCTGGCGTACTTGTTTTTGAAATCGGCCAGGGACGCTTTGCTCAAGCCAAAAGAATCGTTTCGTCTGGAAAACCTTATTTCTTCGGGTAGAGTGGCAACGGGTATATCTTGGGGCAAGGCCAGCGTCGTAAAGCCCGCGCTGTTCCATATAACGTTCTCTGCGCCGAACACGGCGGAATCGACAAAGCTGTACGGGGCTCCGTCGTCGTTCCGTCTGGCTCGAGCATTAAAATATCCACTGTTTTCTCTTCCGCCTGGTAGCGAAAAGCCCGTATACATACCCGTTTGGTTAGCCACGAGGTTGTTTGCGGTGGGATATCTCGGATATCTGACTCCGGCGACGGTGTTCTTCTGTTCCGTGGCGCTTTCGCCGACGGAATACGCTCTGCCGTCGTCAATCTTATAATGGTCTACGATACACGGTAAGTTAACGGAGATCATCTCCTCCGTCCATTTCGTGTCGAGGGAACTCGTTCCCGAATCGCACACCGTCGTCGGCTGGACGAACAGGCCACCCAGTAGATCGACGCGGGTGGCCTGTTCGTCATCGAAAAGCTGGAGCCAGTCGCCTTCGGAAATGTTCTTATCCCGAATCATGTGAGGAAACATGGATAGGGTCTTATCGGGATATGCCAGATTTTTCTTACTGGTCGAACAAAAGTATCTAAACAGACGTTCGATGGGCGTATAGCCCATAGCGAAAGAAACGGGCCGCGAGTGGAAATGTCCCGTTAGACCCCCTAGTCGCTGCGTGGGTGCCTCATCGGGTGGGCGAGCTCCTGCCGGATTATTCTCGTAGTCGGTGTGACACTTATCGTGAAAAAACGGTACGACGAAGGCAGATGCACACACTCCGGGATCGTTCGTGCTCATCATCTGAGTCAGGGGGTTGTCTCTGTCCACGGCTGTAACATTATCGAGAAAACACGATTCCCTGTTAATGGCGCGGTCTTTGGTCGATAATTCGCCGCCTCTCCTGTACACCCCGCCGGGATAATATCTACCCGCTGAAGCGACCATCCCGACGGCGTGTTCTAGAGACACTCCAACACCGGGTACGCCTGTAGTCGACGGAGGTACCATTTTTAGAGTTCCGTTTGGATGGGTGTTCTCCCCTGGCAAAGATCCGACGATGATATTGTTATCATTCCACACGTCACCGCCCCAGACGTGTGCCGGTACCCCTCCCGTGCCTAGGAACGGACTAACTCCTCCAATGGAATAAGACGCTCTAATAGTATCACCCTCTTTGCCTATGGCAGATATCCAATCACCTCCGCTAGTAACTCCTCCTCTTCTAACGAGTCCTCCGGTCATAAGATGACCTCCTATATTATCTTCTAATCTGAAAGACGAAAAATTATTATCATCATCGTCGTCGTCGTCGTCGTCATAAAATACGTGAGCCGCAAAACTGTATCCGAATGCTGACACTCTTGGGTCTACTCCTGGTTTCGGTATGCAGGCGTCCATACCGTCCAATATCTTGTCCTTGAAAGTTGTGAGAGCTTGAACCATATCCATTGAATAGTCTGTCGACAACCCTCCCTTTGTAATGGAATCGACTACTTCGTATAAGTTGACCTGAGTCGCAGGGTTACAGACACATCGTACTATCCCGGTGTTTCCGTCGGTTATGGTTACAGGGCAGGATAGTCCGTGTCCTCTCCCTCGTCCTCCTCCTCCTCCTCCTCCTCCTTTTTGACATGTTGGTAGGTTAGTCCTCGAATCTCTAATCACGGTATAGCCCTCTGCACATCCACACGTCAATAGGTTAGCTTCGCCGACAATGTCGAAGTCTATGTCGTCCGCAGATTGCACGAGACTCTTTTTCAGAGGGTGTAAGGGGTAACCGACGCCTTCGCCTCCACACACAACAATATCGTCGCAGTTCATATAACTTGCCGCTAAAGGATCTGCCCTAACCATCTGCACGTTCTTTCTAACTATTCGATCGTCTTTGCATAATGTCGTTTTCGTCACGATAGTCTGTTCGACGGGCAAACCGTTATCATCAACCACATGGGTATAATCGCCAATAATTCCCACCACGACATCCGTCGTATAACGATTGATCTTCTTTTCGAGTTCGTCGTTTCTTCTGCTCCTCGGTACGCATATGCCGATCTTCCCTTCCTTGATTTTTTCACGAGACAAAAAGAAGAAGAAGAAGAGGTAGTTAAAATTGCCTCAGGTATATGAGTCGCTTCCAGACATATTCCTCCTCCGATGGTGTTGCATACCTGACATTGAGAAATGTAATGTTTAGACGATATATCGGGATTACAGTAAACTAAAGTGTTGTGACAGTCTACAGACGAAAATTCGTTGAACATTCCTCCTTCACCCCCTGGAAGAAATCCGCCACCGATCGGTTCGACAACACCTATCCGTTGGCCGGAAGCGTTGTTAGAACCGTAAGGATTCGGTATATCTCCGATGTATTCGTATGGGTTCGACATTTTTCTTCGGCGGCGACTGACTCTAACTAACTAACTAACTAACTTAACGTGTACGTATAGAGGACGGTTTCGATAAACCGATAATTATAAACACATATTCGGAGACCCTGTTGGTTTTTATTTTATTCTTATAAATATTTATACAGTGTTTTTGGGGTAGGATACGGCAAGGACGTTCGTATTCAGAATAATATATATATCTCTAAGATCGATTGTTGCTTTTCAGGCGTTGAATTAGTACCTTCATCGTGCAGTTCTTGTAAGGAAGATGTTCTAGTAAGTCATCGAGACCTACATTTGCAAATTCGTCATCTCTCGTGATATATATTATTTTAACGAACAGCGGAGCGCAGATGTCGTCGGAAAAATTTCGGAGTATAGACGGTATGTGACGACCGGTGAAAATGAAAACATAAGGTGGTTTAATTTTTTTCTTGTAGTTTGGTGGAATATAAGGGACGTTTATGCAACGTTTCGTTGTCCATTCGCATATATATTCTTCTTCTGTATCTGTGCCGTATTCGTCATCTCTATCACAACTACACATAACCGATTTATAGGAATATATCTCGATATGCCTAGGATTTTTTATAACTATACAGTATTCTCTTTTGGTTCTCATTTTATTTTGAATATAAAACGACAAGTTACACAATGCTTTGTTGATGTATTTTTTCTGTACAATTGTCGATAACAATGTCGACACGCATGTCTTTTCGATGAGTCTCTGTTGTTCGGTAATACTTGCCGAGCTGTTATTTCTGATTAAATCTTCGCTTAAGATGATAATAACCGTATTAGATTCATCGGTACGAAGAAAATCCTTACCGTTCTCGATAATTAGAGGTAGACGCGATACTATTTATAAAATTACACATAATCGCGTTTCTAGTTTTCTTATAACAATAACAATAATAATAATAATAATAATAATAATAATAAAATAATAGTAGTAGTAGTGATAATACTGTTAACGATAATATTAACGGTCTCTCCATATATGATATTTATTAATATATTTATTCGTTAATTGTCAATATTATATCATTACTATCAATCTTTTACATATTTATGTATCAACTTCAAACTCGTCGGTATTGAAAGATGCGGAATTAGCTTTTCCACCACCGCCTGTTTAGTTGGATCAGGTAATGCGTTCATATTCTGTATTGTGTCTAGTTCTAGGTAACCGTATATGCTATTTGGGTGAATACTCTTTAAATATTTACTCTTGATATGGAATACGAGTGAATATAGTAGCGTAATTAGCAACATCCAATATAAAAATGTTAAGAGTGGCATTTCACCAGATGTGTGTATCGATAAACATCCCAATTACACATAATGACAATAATAGTAATATTAATATATATCTATATAGTTATCTTCAGACAGCTCGTTAAAATTCCAGATAGCAATAAGAACATTAATAATAATAATGTTTTCTGTATTTCTTCTACGGTATAGTTTCCTATGTATTTCGTTCTTCGACGCGCCATTGTATAAACGTCGGCAATTCTAGTGTGTCGTTCTGGTGTTCGACGATATTCGCTCTTTGGAGCGATTCCTCTCTACCATCAAGATAGTGTCGACGTACTGTATTGAACCGCTGGCATACGTCTACCAATTTCTTTTTTACACACTCTAACTTCTCTATTAACACATTCTGTTTATTCTTCACTACCTTCCAGCGATTGGAGATATGTTGGTTAGCAGTATCCTTCACGTTATTCATATAACGTTCTAAGTGATCTTGCTCGTCAATAAGATCAACAGTATTCATAACATCATGTCTAAATATCTGGATCGGTCCCGACATTGCATTATTAACGTTTTTCCTCATATCTCTTATTATCTCATCTGTTTGACATGGTGGAATTTGGTATATGCGTAGTTTATCCATTATGGTCTCCACAAGTCTAATAAGATCGCAATCGTCCTTTGCTCTTTCATATTCAAATAACATATATTGAGCTCGATGTCGTTTAAATTACTATAGTATCTATCGTCTAAATTCCATTCTCTCATTATCTTATCGATTCCTGAATCAAATGCGTCTACTAATAGTTGCATCTTCTTCTGGTACAGTATAACACTAGCCGTGTTGTGCGACATTATTTCGCATTAGCATCTGTAGAATTTTCTCTCTTACTGTGTATACATGCATACAAATATATACATGTACATGTATAGGTGTACAGAAGTTCGAGTATAATTATATTTATCTAACGGGTTTGATCGACTTGCGTATCGCTTGCGATAATATTTCCCCCCGAACATGTTTTTATGGGACTTCCACTTGAGGTGAATAGTGGGGCTCCCAGTTGAAGTGAAGCATCGCCTCGTAATCTTTTCCATAGTAGATTGAACGATTTGTGATTATTGGTAAGACGCTATTCAGCATATTAGCCAAACATAAGAATTGCGTATTCATCTTTTGGATTCGATCCATATATATCGTATAAAACTTTTTCCAATCCCTAGCCGTTGTTTGAACTAACTGTTCGATGTTATTTATATCAATTTCTTGGTTAGGGTTTAACTCCAAATGATGAGTAAGATCATTTAAAATAAGCGAAATTTGCATTTTCGATCTACTGAAATCAGAATGAATTTCTAATTTGTTGTCTGTCTTATTCATCGCTTCTATATCGTGGGCGCCTATTATTTTTTTCATCGTCGCCATCGCCTCTAAACCACAGTTAACCATATCTTCGATATTTGCTTTGTATAGCGTGATATGGTCATTAACATCAACTCTGGAAATTCTGGAACGATCTAAATACTTACTTCTCTCGGTATTATCGTAATGAGGGAATTCCTTCATATGCATTCTTTCTATTTGGCCCAGATTTTCATAAATGTCCCATAGATAGCCATTTAGTTTCACATCGTAGAAACTAAGGTAAAGGTGCAAGCTGTCAAGTGTTGTTCTCAACTTCTTAAAATATTCTCTAATAGTATGCATTTTTCTTTCTTGTTTTGTCGTGGGAAATAATACAACATTTACTTTACTATTTTTAGTAAACGTTAACACATACTATAATCTTTATATTATATTATATTATATTATATTATATTTATATATACGTATAAGTATCAATGTTTTTCGTTATTGGTATATGTTTATATATCTATCTACCTTCTGACTATAACGAATAATATATATAAAACACGAACTGCTTCAGATAGTCCATCCCAACGCTGGTCCTCTTTTCGACTCGTAACCGATCACTCTTCGGCAACGACCGCGTCGAGTCGATCAATCAACCAGCCAACCAACCAACCAACCGATCAGTTAGCGAGCTGATCGTCAGCAGTTGGCTGCCTCGTATGATGAATGTAGGTGACTACTACTGCTGCGAGTGTTACCGTGTCACAAGACGCGGTAAGTATTATTCGTCGGTTCACAAGACCGGATATTATCGTCGGGGTCTCTTTCACGAGACTGTTGTAATATTCGTCGGAGTTCTCCTCTTCGCTGTCGTAATCGTCCTCCCTAAAATAGTTAATGTTAAGATACACCTCTCTCGGACTATAGGCGATTGTCGAATGTTCTCCGCGCTCCCTTACGGCCGCGCGGTCCACCGGGTATACGAGATGCTCTGCCATGCATATTCGTCTTTCGTAGCCCTCCTCTATTTTCCTTATGGCTACGGTAGCCTTTATAGTTTCCCAAATCCGTGGGGGTGGTATTTTGCATAGTGTGGTCCGACCGTTCTCCCAAAGCTTGGCGGCTGCTCTGTAACAGAGATGTTGCAAGGGTAGAGCGGTATTCCAAGTTGCCCGTGCGTCCAACTCGTCGTCTTTAATGAATTTTAGTATCGCACAGCGATCTTTGTAGATTCCCACTACAGAGCAGATAAAGTGTTGGACGTTGAAAGTCAGGGTCATCAAGTTACTTAGCGTGTGGATGAGTCTGCCGTCCATTAAATGTATAAAGAAGACAGCTTCCACGTACAATGGTCTGCGGTCATAGTATGTTCTCAGCAGGAGGCGGAACTCGTTTAAGTCAAACTCCGAACGTACGAAATGATATACACGATCCACTGTTTTTTCGTTGACCAAAAAATTTTTGAGATTCTCTTCATTTTGCCAGTATTTATCATCGCCAGGAAAACTCTGTTTCGCAATCTTGCTCGGTCTTGCATTAATTATGCCGAGCCAGTATTGTAAATCGATAGGACGCTTAATATCACCGGAATTACTTTTGAAAATGAGAGACGGTGAGATCCCTTCTCCTTGTTTGTTCATGTTCTCTTCTTCTTTCTCTATTTCTTCTCTATAGACTGTCGCATGACATGTTAAAACTCTTGTTCGCCTCCGCTGTCGCGATACCCGAAACAGCTGAGAGTTCTCCGAACAATCGAGTTTTAGTTTCCAGCAACCGAGATTTTTTTCTCTCCCGTGTTCAGTAATCGCTCTAGAACAGGAACACTTCAGTAGCTTCCACTGCTCTCCGCGCTTCTGTGCGGGTGTCGTAGACTACAGGATAGGCGAGATACACCGGCAGGCATATTTTTCTATCTTATCCATCGTCTGTTGTGTTATCGTGTAAAGTTAACATAACATTTAAAAATTTTCCCTGTTCGTTCACATTAATCGTCTATCACTCCGATTAGTCGTTCGTCATCTCTGCGAGATGTAAATTTCTTTCGCGTTCCTAGTTCGTCGATCGTTTTTTTTTCTCGTTCTATGTAGCAGAGGACGGCATACACGATATTCGGTATCTCGAAGAGGACAGAGATCTCTACGAGATATTATTTC
Organism: Penaeus monodon; assembly: GCF_015228065.2. Classification (NCBI taxonomy): domain Eukaryota; kingdom Metazoa; phylum Arthropoda; class Malacostraca; order Decapoda; family Penaeidae; genus Penaeus; species Penaeus monodon. Next base: position 150,866 of record NW_023659996.1, on the reverse strand, counting down.
CTATCGTGATAATATTTTCCGATATCGCTCGGGTGTCATCTCGATGCTATCGTCCTTCGACTCCTGTCGTTCTATACTACAGAGGTGTCTTCTCGTACACTTATATGATATCCAGTATCTCAAGGATCTCTCTCTTGAATGTGTCTATTGTCCTCCGATCGTGCTCATGGTAACGATACTCCCCCGGCTCGTCATCAGAGTTATCATCGTCCCACATATGGTTCTCTGCAAAATGCGTCACACGGTAATTTCCCGGCAACCAGCAATGGCGGATATTACCGTATACCTCCTCTATAAGCCGTGCTCTTTTGCTTTCTATTTTCGATATCTCTTCATCTTTAATTAGAGTGTCCTTGATACATTTGGGTATATTCTCGCTGAGAAAGTCGATCTTCTGGTCAGTGATCGTTCTGGAACAGAGTTGTTTCAGCGGTGAGATGTTGCGCCAAGACCTACACACATTCACTCTATCGTCTAACATGTGTTGCAGTACGGTATCGCGATCCTTGTGCAAGGAACGCACTGCGGTGTCGACAAAACGCTGGGCGTTGTAGGTTAGAATAAGCATGGTCTCATCATGACAGTCAAGGTTTAAAGTGACGAACTCCACATAGAGTAACCTGGACTTATAGTGTGTTCTAAAGGCTATATGGAAAGTGGTGGGATCAAACATAAAACCCATAAAATAATATACGCGATCCACCCTATCTTTATCGAACGCTATTTTTGTCACTTCCTCATCTTTCCAGTCCTTCGCTTCGTCGGGAAATATATACACTTTACCATTACGGTAAAGCCTAGTATTAATCCATTCGATAGCCTTCTCTACATTTTCTGCAACTGACGAATCTACTCCATTGAGCAGGTTAGTGTAACATTTAAAATCGATCGCTCTGTTCATGTCGAACAGTCGTCCGTCTCATCTGCGAGATATAAATTTCCTTTCTTTATATATCGTTTATATAATATCGAGCGTCTCTCGGATTTCTCCTCTATGCGTTTGGGTTGTCCTTTCGTTCTCGGGGTAATAATATTTCCCCGGCTCGTCGCTAGACTCATCCTCCCAAATAGGACAAGACTTATACTTCATCACACAGTAATTTTCCGACAACCAACATTGGAACTGTGGCGTGTCTTGAGGACATAATTATTTCTCTCTCTCTCTCTCTCGGGTATTTCTATAATTTGGTAAAGCAATGTTCAAATGCACGATCATTTATTTCTATTAGGACACGGTGCCACTGGAGGAGCCATCACAGAGACTGCCGTCGTTCATACACAAACATTGGACCACGAAGTTTAACCCTCTCAACCGTGAAGTCGGTCTCTCTATAATTATTTCTCTCTCTCTCTCTCTCTCGGATATTTCTATAATTTGGTAAAGCAATGTTCAAATGCACGATCATTTATTTCTATTAGGACACGGTGCCACTGGAGGAGCCATCACAGAGACTGCCGTCGTCCATACACAAACATTGGACCACGAAGTTTTTAACCCTCTCAACCGTGAAGTCGGTTTCTCTAGAGGGAGGCTCTTACAGAATGATCGTTTATATTTGGGGTACGGGAAGACGAACCTATTTTTTTTTACTTTTCTTAGGACTGTAAAAATAATAAGTATGCAAATATATTACAGGAGCTGCGCGTCGAGGACTGCTTAGCTAGCCCTGGCCAGGGAACAGTTCTGGCTGGCTTTGCTCCCACATCCCAAGCAATACACACCCAGCCGCAAATGCAAGGTACGAGATTGTTTGGCCGTCAGCGTACTCTAATCTAATCTAGAAGAAGAAAGCATGTGATACTGATGTCTAGAAAGTAAGACGTATTTACACATACCCGTCACTTACAAATATTGGTGCAACCTCACATATCGGTCCGTACGGAACTGGAACAAGCATCGCTACAATTGATCAGATTAGCTAGCACGCTCTGGCACAGATTCTCGTTAACCGACCATTCAACAGCAACATAAAAGCGGGAGTCTTTGCATGGTTACCATCTGGCATCAACGCCATACTGTTCGGTTCGACACAGTAGACAGCATCCTCCTCTGCTTAGTGCGTCTCCATTTGGTCAGAACACACTCAACAAGAGATATACTGTTTGTCATGGTATAACTCCAAATATATATAGTAATCAAGGTTCAATAAATATATTACATCATTTTTTTTACAGTGCGTTGTATTGATCGTAACCATGAATTTTTTTATTGGCATAAACATCTCGTTATAATTACAGGATATGATGGTGTAAAGGCGGCGCTTTGTTGGAAATCCGAATTCTGACTCGACTTGAGCTGTAACATGGTTCACCGAAGATTTTGTAGTCGAAACGATTACAGGGATATATAACGCGATAAACATGAATCGACAAGGACGAGAATACCCGTGGACTACTTCGTCTGATAACGCCGTGCATCGGCCCTTTACAGGAGGCCACTTCTCTAAAGCTGGATTACCACACAGCTACTAAAACTCCACCTAAACCTGACAAGTTATTTTGACGCACACTATTAGCGAGCGCGATATGTCAACGGAACAAATCAAATCCCAGTCGGAAGGAAGACCAGCGGAACGAAAAAGACATTTAGACCGTGTGACGATAAGGAGTATATTATCAGCAGAACCGACTGTCCAATCGGTAACCATCGACATCATCACAGAGTGAATGCGAAACGATCACCACTCGGGAAGATTAACTCTCAACCGACGCGAGAAGTGAGAGAGAATCAAGTCCAACAACTCACCAGGATCTTGTGTTATTAAGAGATAGAAGAACCCTACAGAATAGAAATCGGGTATGACGATAGAGTGAAGGCCGATTTGAGGCGATAACATGTAAGATCCGCCGTACAATTGTACAGACCGGACAGTTGAACGATTAGCAGAGCTACGTTTGACGACATCTAATATCAGAGGAAGACGACACGACGACGACATGAATAATCACCATAAGATGGCGAATTATAACTCGGTAGAGACGGTAGAGGTGGAAGGCCGAGTATTGTAGGCGGATAGACGTAAGATCCGCCGTACTTGTACCAGGACCGGACCAGTTGAACGATTAGCAGAGCTAACGTTTGACGACATCTATATATCAGAGGAGGAGACGACGACGACTATGCAGATGGCAGAATTCTATAACTCATGGGATTGTTGATGGTTGATGATAATGATAATTTACTATCACATGTACTATTCGTCTTTTTTTATACAATACATGATTCTAGAAATCTATAGGTTAACATAACCCACCAATTTGTAATATATCAAGTTGCAATTCTCATCGTATGGAGTTGTGTCAACGTAGATAACATACACATTACATATATTGTTTATGTAAATGATAGACTTAAAGGAAAGTGTTGTTTAAATCTCCTTCTATTTTGATATAGACACGCCTAAACTATATATTATTAGACACTCGCTTTAGCTACAGCTGATTAACGGTCCTCGCCTCGCTATTGAGGATATTTCCTCTATAATGTTATCTCGATCGTGCTGAGCGACTGAGACCAATGGTCCTGACGTTTGTTCTCGAATAATTGAAGCTCCTCTGGCGAAAACGTCATGTCGGATATTCTTCAAAAAGGTACATTTGATTCTAACGATGCTCAGGCTTATCCCATACCCTTCCCGGAATATGCAAAAACTCTTTTGTGATCGAAAGGTTGGAATTGGAAGATTCTTCATGACAAATAGGGTACAGATAATTATATCCGGAATGTGTAATGCGATAAATCTTCCTTGTTTCAGCATAATAGTGTATTTTCGATGTTAAAGACTTGTCAAACTAAACTTTCCGGGAAAATGGAAATGTTTTTTTGTTCCCACAACTATCTATCGATTCTAAAGTTGTTGAATAATTCGATATATAGAAAACGTTATATACGGACTTGCTGGTTGGTAATCGATATGTATTGGAAGATAACGTATGATCGTCGTAACTATCTAGTATCGTACAGATGTTTGGAATAATCCTTTTCTCGGGAATATGCAGATGCAGATGCAGAATATGCAGACTATGTAACGCTTTCACTATACCATATTTATTCTACAGTAAGAAAAAGACTGTTGTTGTTTGTATATATCGACCGAACTACGACTTAACAACCGTTTTTCGGAATACGTCTCGTTACGCAGTTTCTAGAGGGACCCTTATTTTTTCTCGCACTACGACTTTACGACCGTTGTCGGTAAACGGTCTCGTTACGCAGTTTGCCTAGAAGAGACGTCGTTATTTTTTCTCGCAATCTGTAAGACAGAATTTTATGGCTGAAGTGTCAGGTTTGAGTCTCCAGGACAAGTCTTTATCGTTTTGATGCGACGGTCAATGGTCCCACTTCGACAAACAGGAGATGAAGAGGGTTTGTGAAGGTTAGTGATACTACAAGGTGAACTAAGATTCATCCTGTCAATTGGGTCTTCCAAACGAGAGTCGACTAGCAGAGGTTTCATATTCGTTTTGTATATGTGCACATCGCTGGCTGTCAAACCATATGAGGAAAATATTTGTTGTTATCATATGGACAATCTAATGAATGTGGTAAATATAGTGAAGGAGAAATAATAGAGAAGAAGTTATAAGAGATTTTATTATTATTATTATTATTATTTATTATTCTGTATTATTATTATTATTATTATTGTTATTATCATAGGGAGACAGAGAGAAGAGTCTTTTGATAATTTAGAAGTCAGTAATTCTTTCAATCATGATCCTTTTCAGTAACCAAAAAAAATATCTTTGGGCTGTCTCAATTATGAGCGAGTGATTAGCCTTTTTCGTTTCGTTATTTTTGATACCATCCGTCTCCTGAATATAGTTTAAACACTTGTTCATTCCAGTCTTGCATCGACACATATCTTTCTTACGCCCAAATATCTTTAAAGATTTATGAAACCTCATCAAGGATAGAGATTATGTTAAACTACAAGCGTTAAATCTGGTTTTTTTTTACCATGCTAATCATACATATTTTTCTTTCATAAGTGCTTTAATTTTCTCATTTCTTATTATCGTTTATCTTATTCACATTAGCCTAGTAGATCTTGTCGATAAGGCCCCCAACACTATACCGGTAGCTGTAGATTGTTTAATCAAAGATGTTTCAACGAGGAATCGGTATCCCAAGACCTTTGTATATTTGAATAATCATCTAGCATAAATTTTAATATGTTTTCTCGTTCACCATAGTCACTTACCATTGAGTCTATAAAACGCTGGATACGATAAGTGAGAATCATTACTTTGATTTCGTTTTCATGTTCGGCATAAAGAAGTTCCACGTATAGCGGTCTAGACTTATACTGAATTTTTAGTAGCATGCGAAATTCGCTTAAGATTATCCATACACTTCACAAAATAGACACGATCTACTGAATATGCTCGATATAAAATTATACAATTCTTCACCTTTCCAGTGTTTGTATTCGTCAGGAAACACTATAACCGCTACTCCCGCTGCTGCTAATACCGATACTATCATCGCTACTACTACTACTTCTGCTGCTGCTGCTATTACTACTACTACTACTACAACTACTAACGCTACCACTTCTACCGTTGCTGTTTCTACTACTATCACCAGTGCCACTAATACTGCTACGAACTCTATCGATTTTACTGATGCTTCTGCTGCCACTCCAATCAATCCCACTGCTGACTCTGCAGAATCCACCACTGTTTCACCTACAACCAGAGACATTGCTATTGGTGTTGATAATACTGCTACTAACGAGGATGATGAGCACGAGGTTAGTGTCCGGTACAGTCTCAACAAACATTATAATAACATTAATGTCCAAGTTTTTAAGCCTCGTGTATTATCCTTTTGTTGTATCTCCATCTTCAGGAGGATGTGGTATACATTACGAGGAAAGCAATAGTAGCAGCAACGACATCCGAGACGATTGAATCGGACCATAGAATGAAGAACCAGGTGAAGAAAATTTTAAGTGGACCAACAATAGACCCCAACAAACTAACTTGCTTCATTTGTAATAAGGTAATTGTGCATTATATGTGTATCGTATTCGTGCATGCGGTTATGAGCAACAGAATACTTATATGTGTGATATTCTTCTATCTTTCCGGTCTCTTTATATTTCTTTTCTCTCATTTGTTATTCTGTCTCTTTCTTTTTCTCTTCAGCAATACATTAAATTGAAGAGGCACCTGAAGAACATTCACAAGATAACGGGAGCAGAGCTCGAGAATGCCCATGGGAAGGCGAGGTCTCAACGCTCGGGCATCTCCCTCCAGAGTTGTAATCTCTGCGGCAAAGGCGTCCGTCACATGAAGTGCCACCTGCTGAACGTGCACAAGTTGATTCCCGGTAGCCATGAATACAGAACGGCTCTCGGTGCGAACGCGGAGCGTCCGCGCAAAATTGCCGAGAAAAAGAAGAAGGCGAATCAGGAGAGAAGGGAGGGTCTGGCCAAAATTCCGGTGTCGGTGCAGGCATGGATCGGCTACGAGTCGAGAGGAGGACTGACCGTCGACGGAAAAGGCATGCTGAGAAACATGAGACTGGTGATCGAGATATTGGAGAAGCAATCAATGACCATCATGAGCCTGATCGAATACGGAACGGTCAAGAAGTCGTATGAGCTCCTCTACCAAGCACTCAAGAAGCGATATAAACATACGAGCATCATCGTAATCCTGGGTCATCTTAAACGCTTCATAGATTGGGCATGTTCCGAGGCGAATTATCCCCTCTGCGAGTTGAACAACAGAGAACACAACTTCTACTCCAAGCTGTGTCGGAAACGGGGAAATCTCGAGAACATGGCCAGGAAGACTGCTGAATATATACCCACGGTCGACGAGATGGGACCCCTGATCCAGTACTCAAAACACCGGCATATCGTGGACGGCATGATCGGTCGACCCGGAGACACCCTCGACGAGTATAGCGTCGACCTCATCCACGCTGTACTCGCATGGCCCCTGATCATCAGAGCGGGGGCGAGAACGGGAGTCGTGAAAAACCTGCTCGTCAGCGAAGTCTTGGAGGCGGTCAGGTCAACCGACGGTGTCGTCATAAAGGTGAAGAACCACAAGACCTCCTCGCTGTATGGTCCCTACCAGATCGGCATTCCCGCGAGAGAGCACGACATGATCGTGAACTTGTCCAAAATAGGAGTTGGGAATCCGAGTACGTCTTCTCGTCGAAGCGGGGAAAACCCTTCTCCCTCGCTAACATCCAGCGATTTATGAAGAAGTTGTTCCGTCTGTACGGGCTACCGAGACTGAGGATAGCGACTGTCAGGAAGTTCCTAACCACCCAGGCGCACAAAGAGGGAAATGACCAGATTCAAGAGGCGACAGCCTCGCTCCTTAAACACAGCATGAAGACCGCCAAACGTGATTACAAAGCGATGCAGCGCGATCTCGATGCTCTAGACACCGCAAATCGTCTCTCAAAGATGCTTCAAGATCAACTGCACGGAATGGAAGACGAACGTCAGGGTGATGACGAAGCGGACGCTGGCGGGATCATCGCCGGTGCTGGTGCTGTTGTTGCTGCTGCTGTTGATACTTCTTCCGCCGATGCGGTTACTGCGGATGATGATACTACAAGCGATGATAACGATATCGTTACATCGAGTGAGTATAGGGATACTGTTCCTAGCGATATTAGCAATGTTCATGTTCCTTTATTATAAATTATATATGACACATTATTGTCGTCAACAGTTGTGTTCGCCGGTGCTGGTGCTGTTGTTGCTGCTGCTGCTGCTGCTACTGTTGATACTTCTTCCGCCGATGCGGTTACTGCGGATGATGATGATACTACAAACGATGATAACGGTATCGTTACATCGAGTGAGTATAGGGACACCGTTCCTAGCGATATTAGCAATGTTAATGTTCCTTTATTATAAATTACATATGACACATTATGTCGTCAACAGTTACATTATAAACATACACGATTGAATCAAATTCGATAGGACCCCATCTTATTATGAAATCGTCACCTTTTACCTTTTCTAACATATCACATTCTAACATATCCGCTGAATTAATTTTCCGTTCTGATTACTGCAAAGATATGGAGGCTGTCGATGATGGGAGAGATGGTGCGAATATAACAACGAGTACCGACGATATGGATGGCGATGATGTTAATCCAAATACTAGCAAGGGCAACAATTATGCTTCTCCCAGTACCAGCAAGGATACATCTAGTAAACACACAGTGAAAAGACGCGATGACAGATTTACGCCTCGCCATCTCGCACTGATCAAGAAAGTGTTTCGAGCTCATATAACCAAGAAGAAGAAGCCGAATCTTGCAGTCATAGAAAACAAGAGACAGGAATTAGAAGACATATACACATATGAAGGTTACGATCCTCAGACAGTAACCAAGAAAATATACGAGTCTGTAAGGTCACAAATAAGATTACGGCAGTAATGTAATATTTTTTTATTGTTTGTTGTTTATAGTAATTTACAGGATATATTCACGTATACGAATATTGGTTAATCAAATATTCGCGATTAAAACTCTTTGTTTCTCTTAATCCCATTATATATAACAAAAACAATCTTCAGTATAGCTGCAGCATCCAATATGACAAATGTTACACGCAGATTTGTTCTATATCGTATATTTCTTTTACAGTATTAGAGCTATAATATACAATTTGGTCATATCTTATAATTTACACATCTTCTACAGAATACACTCACTTAACACATATTTATATAATCGTCCATGGTTAAAATATAAAATAAATATACAGGTTGGTTATATTCTAACTCCATATCCAATATACACTTACTTATATATATGAACATCTACCCGTGATTCTATTTGTCTTTGAAATTATACAGTTTCTCGATAACCGACAGACACTGGACAGCATCTGTAAAAAGTTCACCGCTCTGAATTATGTGTTTGCGATGTGCATGCCGTATAATATAGTCGGGAATTCCACAGTCCTTCAGTGTTTGATAAACATTTGGATCGATTAATGTGTCATATCTTTTATCCCGTACCTGAAAACAGAAAACACGTACGTCATGCAACAATATAGACATATATACGATACCAATAGAATCGTTACACGATACATTCCATTTTCAATCAACTTACACTATCGATGAAGTTATCATCGACTATAGCCTGGATGTATTCACAGTCAGGAGACCATTGGGCGTGAACACTTATAGGATCATCATTGTGCTGCCATCCGTATATGTCGATTTGACAGGAGAAACACCTTACAGCATCCAATTCACCTGAAACGTATTTTTAAATAATAATGAGACTCGTTGATAACACACACACACACATATATACACATAAATACAAAGCTATACGAAAATGCGCATCTCACCCGTGAAATAAAATCCACTCTCAGCCATACGATTAACATTGCAATATCTATTTGGGAAATTCGTAAAAGACAAGAAGCGTTTTTTGGGTGTTTTGTACAACGTTCTAGTCCGCTTGGCGTATCGTTTACAATAACGTCTCATCATTTCCGAAATTAATATTTCCTGTTCTCGAGTAACGTTCATAGAAGAGTTTCCGTATATGAAAGGGCACGATTTATAGTGAATATTTTTCATATTTATGTATCCAGATCCCTTTTCGATAAGAGAGGAATAATCTTCCACGTTTATACAAATTCCACAAAAATAGCAAACTAGATCATCTGGGCATTTTCGATAGAATCCGTTCCACGCCAAGCTCTTCGCTAAACTCCCAAAGGGCCAATTAATGAACGTTAACAATCGTTCTGATTCGTATCTCAAACTTTTACATTTAACGCTGTAGCTATTCATGATGCTACTTTTGTGGGGCTGGGTTGGATCAGCAGTGAGTGGGCAACTGAGAGATCGATATCTGCAGATAAAAAGATGTGAATGTATTTACCTCATCGTGCAACACATTTCTTTTCTTCCGTGCCCGCTGGTACTGCGCTAACATCGACATCGATTGCACTTTACGACATACGGCGATATGTTATATCTTTGACACTTATGGCATTGAATCATTAAACTCTTGCAGTTATAGATACTCGTTGTTGCCTTTTTGGGTATGTCGTAGACAGAGACGGATGACGACATCATCGATGACGAAGGCACTGTTGGCGTAAATGTCTCCGTCCTGTGAGTTCTATTCTTTTTCTTATCAACGGGTAAAGTGTTATAATGCTTCATCGACTTGTCTATTTCAAATATACTCTTACATATGTTTGAGGGGACGTCATATTTTACATCATTTGGAACTATGGCAGCTATTGTTTCTTTTGGTGTATTGTAGTTGTTGCTTTTGTTGTTGTTATTATTATTATTATTATTATTATTATTATTATTATTATTATTATTATTATTTTTCTTTTCCTTATAATATCCATTTTCTTCTTTATAGCCTATATCTGTTTGCTTCTCACTGTGTATCTGTACAGTGTTAACGTCGGTATTTGACAATGTTGTTGGCGTCACACGATCAATAGTGTTTGTATTTATATTCATTATAACGTAAGTGTTCTCTTCGTCGATATTATGGTATATGTGTTCTTTCTCTTCATTTCCTTCCTCACGGTGATATTGTCTAAACTCCGAACACCCGTTATGTTGATCGAAGGGGACAATACCAGTATTCATAAATCGATAGTACCAGTCGAGTGGTTTGCTCTTCTGGCTTAAACTAGTGTTGGGTAGCATATCGCCTACATCTATGCTGTCGTATATGACACCCAGACATTTCTTGAACTTTTGGTTTTGTATGTCAGTTACATTGAATAGCCACTGTAGGTTGAACAATTTACTCTTTGTATCCTTCTTAGAGTAATTGATTTTAGATGCAGATTTGCATAACAGTAGTGCACAACTCGTTTTACTTCTCTTGTTAACATAAGCCAGACGAATATTTTTCTTCTTGTTTGTTGTATCGTCTTCTATGGTATTTCTTATATTTCTTGAATATCGAAGATATTTCTCTTCAGCTACTAGCGTCTTTGCTGCTTCTTTTACTAATCTTAAATTTGTATCTCTGTGTGTGAGATATTCATAAATCGCAATTCCGGCTGCGGTCGGTAAGTGAAAAAAGGATAAGTCGTGTTTAATCAAGGCATTTCTAGACATCGATGATGTACTCTTTTCAATCAGCCTTAAAGTCATATTTTTATTCAGATATCTGTCGCGATATAACTTATTAAAATAACACATATTCCACAAGAAATCTATTATATACGGAATATTATCATTCTTACTCTTATCGTTGTCACTATTGTTGTATTTTTTCCTACAGTATCTGTATTCTTCCTCCGTAATATATTTGTGAACAAGACACTTGTCTACCAATTCGTTCTCTATACACCTCATGGTAGATTCACTCCAGCCTTCATTCAAAATACCGTATATTAAAACACCAATTATGTCCATGAGTATAGGATTGTTTGTATCAGCATCAGCATCGTCGTCACTTGCAGTACACGATGCCAGTTCCATAACATTGTTCACGGTATATATCTTCTCTTTTGAAAATAGCAAATTGTCATGCTCCTGTACTTTTTTTATACCGTTAATGACAAATAACGCTTGATTCCGTATCTGCAGTATGCGGTGAATAACATCTTCCCCAAAAAATAGGAGCTTATAATCAATATAGTCATACATTATTGCAATTAGAGTAGTTTACCTCTCAATATTATAGCTCTGAAAAACTTCAAAGGATATTTCGCAATGTCCTCGATGATATCAGGTAACCGACTCCTGTCATAGGAATCTATATATAAGACAGTTGAAAGAGTATCGTTCGCTGTGTGTCCTCGTCCTTTACTTTCGATGATAACAGTTTTCAGATGACCGCTGCTGTGAGAATATAGCGCTTTATTTTGATACACATACGCCTTTCCGCCGTTATAGATATCGCTAGTATTTACAGGTTCTTCGCCAATAGCGACGCGATCGTCGTTTCTTTGTATTCTCCCTCTCACGATGGTATTGGTTTCACAATTTGGTCTGACTTCGACTTTCACTGTAGGGAAATGTAACAGATATTCTGCAGCATTAGATCTCTTCAAATTTACGGTTATTCCCTTTTCCATCAATAATCCCAGTGCACAGTATAACGTTAAACAGAGAGCTTCTTCAGACGCATGGGTTATTATTACGCCATCGTCTCTGTACGACGATTTAATACCGTCTCTGTCAGAAAGATCATGTATCGATATCGGATAACCGGCTTCTGTCAGTGCGTTCAGTAATCCCACCATTGATGAATAGTATATCTTTCCGTATTCTCTCATTGTCAGGTAATGTTTTTCGTTGTCTCATATAGTCATCGTATATCTATCCGTACTCTCTCATTGGTCAGGTAATGTTTTTCGTTGTCTCATATAGTCATCGTTGTTATTTATTCGTAAAATTATATTCACGTTTATCGTGATAAAAGATTTTTTTTTAAACTTAGTATTCTCACCATAGACGAATAGTATATCTTTCCGCCTTCTCTCACTGTCAGGTAATAATATTTATTATCTTGTATATAATCATCGTTGTTATTTATTGCTAAGAGTTTATATACACGTTTATCGCGTGTATATTATATACACATATGTGAAAGGAATGGAATAAAACGATTGAATCCGGTTAAATATGTAAACATATATATATATGAATATTATTAGGATACAATAGCTCTGCACACATGTTTGATGTCTCTTCTACAGATGGGGCACTGTCTCAGGGATACAGCACAGGAAACGCACGTAACCATATGTGAGCACGGAAGGAACACTATAGCTATTTCACTGTCCATGCACACTTTACATGTGCGATCTTCACGCATCCGTTCGAGTTCCTCTTTCAGCTGTTCATCTAAAATGGAAAGATGATAAATACAAGTGTTAATTTTTGATAATAATAAGAATGATAACAGCTAACAACAACAATAACAATAAAAAAAATAATAATAATAGTAACAATATGTTAATCTATAATAGTAAAATATAAATAATCGATCATAATATAGCTTATACTTACAAGATTGTCTTGACTTGAATTCTTCTTTTTCCTCATATCCCTCCTTTTCTTCATATCCCTCCTTCTCTTCTTCACTAACCTGTGATATGATTTCTTCTACTATTTGCAAAATATGGTTTGCTTCAGTTTCGGTATTTTCTCGTTCAGACGATGACGATGATGATGATAACGTTGTATTCAGAGGTGCAGTAGGGAATATAGAAGCCTGTTGTCGTATTATCTCGGATGTAGATGGCAATATAGAAACTTGTTGTTGTTGAGATAATAGTTCAACCTCGGTAGATTCGGATGGAAGCGATTGAATACTTGCAACCCGATTCCCCATGGTTTCAGACGTTGATGGGAATATCGGTGCTTGTTGTTGAAATATCGAAGATGAAATATCAGTCTCGCCATATGACGGCTCACGCTCTGTACTTTCAGAACGATTATCTGCAACCCGATTCTCTGTTACGCTCATTCTATGTATAACATCTTCAAGGCAAGGCTCTATAACGAAATACGGTTCGCCGGTTTGTTCAACCCGATCTTTAAGGCAGGCCCTGACTATACAACTAGGATATCCCATTTCCAGTACACACTTGACGACATCCAAACTCATCAACAGATCCAATTCTTGTTCGGATACGGATTGCACCTCCGTTGGACTATTACTGCTACCGGAAGCAGCTTTATCGATACCCGAATATATAGTAGTACTTGCTGTGCGGGTGTACGGTGGATGTTCTTGCTGGACCTAAAAGAAATCATAACAGTGTTAATGTTATAGTAATAGTGATCTAATAATAATAATGATAATAAAACAACAATTAATAAAAATATCCAACAAAATAAGATACAATTAAGAGGTGTATACATACTTCATTGATATAGTCCTGGCCTTTCGTCAATAAGACAAATCTGCATTTAGGATACCATCTAGCGTGTTCCTTCCAAGGTATGTCGCTAGATATCCAATTGCGAAGACCCTTACCGCAGTGGAAACAGCGAACATGATCACTCAGACCTATGAATATAATAACGGTAACTGTTACCTCAAGTGTTTCTTTTGCAAAAATATTTAATGCTTCTTTTGATAGAGAAGACGCAATCAATTCCAGAGATCTTAATAAGCTGATGCTGTTATCAATATTTAACACCTGTAATGAATCTACTATTACCAATATACGTAAACATATATATATATATAAAAAACGTTGTACCACAGTAGAAAAATCCAGCTTCGGCAAGATCTCGTGCATGCAGACCGAGGATGGGCCATCCTTCGACATAGCTCTTCAATCGGCTATCTAATGTCGTGAAATCACTTCGTTTCGGTCCAGAATGCTGGTAGAGACCAGTTTCATCCGGAGATCCTCCTGTGAGACGAAACGATAGCAGGGAATAAATCTGGATTGAGCTCAAGGAGTTAAAGAGTTAGATACAGTGTTCATAAACACTAATCAGCGATAAAAGATACCAAACCACTCACTGCATTCGGGATACGATCCGGCCATATGTCTCGACGAAAATCTGCAAGCGTCGGCCTCAACACGTCTTGATCCGCAATCGTCCAGACTCGCATGTAGTACCGGTAACCTGGCTAAGATATTGCCTTGAACAATGGGAACATTTCCAGTTGGCTGACCCCTAATAAAGGGGCAGTGGGGAAAATGGCGTTCATGTTCTCCTCTTGGCGTGTCAGTTTTTTCCCAGGCTCCAACTATCCCTCTGCAGAAGATACACGCACAGTGATCATCTTTCCTGAGATAGTAAAATCCGTCGGCCGCCAATTCTGACGGTTTCAGCCATTCATGAGGCCAGTCGATGAAGGTTCCTAATCGCTTTTCTTCGTATCTTAGACAATCGTAGCTGACGAACGGCATGTTCCTGTATACTCTAGTGGTATCGATGGGAGATGTCTCATGTTCGCTGAACGTGGTTAACCGATATTCTTCCTGCTGCAGAAAACTGTTAGGATGTGATATGTCCATCGTCTTCGGTTACATTAATCTGGCACTGGCTATGAAAACATTTCTTATAGACGAATTAGAGATCTTCTCCCGATGTAACATATGTTTACACTACACTTAAAAGTACAGGAACCGGAGGAGGAGGAGGAGAGATCGAGTCGAGTCGAGTCGAGTCGAGTCTAACTCTTTATATCATCAGTCGGTGTTTATATAGCTAGGCCGTGTTTCTAAATACGTATGTCCGTCGGTCTTGAGCGTTCAACACATTAAAAATTACGTCTCGAGATACTTATTACTAGATAACAAAGATAATGTTACTGTATGAAACGTTGACAGATGAGAAGCGTCGAGAAGATAAACTTATAGTTACTTAAAAACTCGACTTGGTATATTAGTATAATATCACCCCTAATATAAAGAGACAGAAATCGGTTTTAAAAATCATCTCAAGCCGACTAATCGATAAGTTAAAAAAACATATGTGATCTTCCTTTAACCTGAACGGAAACACAACCTCTAAATATAGATCTGATTCTTCCTTCCAAGAATCTTCGGAAACAAAACGATTTTATATCTTCTCGGAATAATTACAGTTCAACAAAACTTTATATTGACTACTCACTTTATAAAAATATCGTAGTGACTTATTTAGGTTCCCAACGTTTTTATTGATTTTTTTCTCTGAAAATACGATTTCGATAATGCAGTTTTTACGGTGTGTCCTCCATTAAAATATGTCCACTTTTAAATATGTCCACTTTTAAGACATGTCCAGTTTTTAAGGTGTGTCCACTTTTAAAATATGTCCACTTTTTAAGATGTGTCCACTTTTAAAATATGTCCACTTTTAAGACATGTCCAGTTTTTAAGATGTGTCCACTTTTAAAATATGTCCACTTTTAAGACATGTCCATTTTTTTAAGACATGTCCATATTTTAAAACATGTCCATTTTTTCAGACATATCCAACTCTCAAAGTAAGTTTAAACGGCTATTTTCCGTGATTATAATAAACACGATTTAATAAAGACGAATCATAAGAATAGAATATGTGTTGCTGTAGATTCAAGGATCGTGATCAATTTATCGTTTCGATGGGGCAACAGACATATTCTGATACACTATAATGTGATTTTATACAGTACGCATACACACACACACAAAACTATATAAACGTGTGTATTGTGCAGCTACATCATATATCGAACATCAGTCTATACTACACGATTCGTAGAGCAAAATGTCTGATCCAGGGAACATGGACAATGCAACTGATATTGATCGTGATCTTACCCGTATGTGCGAGGAGACACATCGAGCAAATACATATGGGGATTATGATCAATATGTTCACCATCCAAAAATAATGGCAAAAGCTGGTTTCTATGAACTAGATAAGAGACTGATTTGCTTCAGATGTGGTTTAAACATCGATATCGATGACATTGGAAAAACTGATGACATCGTGGAAGTTCACCAGACAAAGAGGCCAAGTTGTGTATTCGCACGGAATTTACCATCGCTTCCGAGATCGAGACTAGTTGTTGCGTCTGATTTAAGATACGAAACGAAAAGACTAGAAACCTTTATAGACTGGCCGTTAGGCGAAGTAATAGAAGCAAGGGATCTTGCCGCCGCTGGCTTTTTTTATTCAAGAAGGAACGTTGAGTGCATTTGTTTCTGTTGCAAGGTGCGCATATCGTTTAAACCGTGTACACGGCACGGTTGCTGTGCTCGACACGCTTCTACGTCTCAATATATAACAGAAAAACATCTTAAATAGCGCCTACTGTGATTTTGCAATGGAAAAGGTAACCGGTAATGTACCTATTCGTATAAATAAGATTATAAGTAAGATCATCGGTCATCAAGAAACAGATAACGAAAAAAACAGCTGTGGTAACAACGAAGGAAGAAGCCGTGGAGCTAGTGGCGAAGAAGACGGTGGAGATTCACGCGAGTCGGAAAATGACAGTTCCTCGAGAATCAGTGCTGGTAACATATTATCGGAGATGGGTATCGAATCGTATTCTGGACCAGAGCACGAAAATTTCGTAACGCCAATAAGTCGCAAATACACCTATGACGATTGGCCTCTGGGAGATATAATGCTCCCCAAAAAACTGATAGCTGCTGGATTCTTTTATTCGGGTAAACCTCTTTAGACAAAATAGACAGTCGTGAGGCTTAGTAAATACATAACATTTATTTTCGGATCGAAGCATCGCTATTGATACCAATCTTCCGTTTTCAGGGTACGGCGACCACGTAAATTGTTTCCACTGTGGTGTTGGTATCCGCAATTGGGAAAAGGGTGATGACCCATGGACACAACACGCTATGTGGAATCCTGAGTGTCATTATGTTCGAACCTTAATGGGACAAACATTTATCGATACGGTAAGATATTATGTGCTCCAGATATTCTAATATATTCTTTCTAGCTTGCAATAATGCGGTTATATATATATATATACGAGATGTATATTTTCAATATGTATCATTTGATTATAGAGTGTTAATTTTAACCAATTTTTTACTTTCAAGGCAAAGACGGTCAAGAATGTGCTTTTTAGAAAACCTACTCGTGAAAGAACTTATTCTGTAACGGACGAAGATTGGAATGCTGTTATGGGTCTGGATATCACCAAAGATTTGCTGATATCACTCTTTCCAGTTGCTGCCGTCAGAGATTGTGTTCGAGAACAGATTCTAGTTCATAAAATCCCATTTATTACCAAACATGAAGGTCTTTATTATGTGAGAGAGAAAATAGCAGCATACGGTAATATGGATATAACCTTAGCAAAAAAGATCAGCCATATGAGCACGGAATATATTCAAAATTATCATGCGGTATATTCTGTGATGTATTTTTTGATGGACCTTAAGAGAATATTCATCATGAATCAAGATGTAGATCGGAATGTCTCTATTGATTTATTCAAACCGGATCAGTCATTATTTCTGTTCAGACAACCTTCATATAACCCTGTCGCAACACCGATGTATCAATATCGATTATCGTTCACTATTCCGCATCCATCTCATAATAGCGATTTTAAATTTCAGCAGGAATATCGTATAGCATTAGAGCAACTTAATAGAGGGCTACCTGTTCATGTCACGAATTTATATTTCCGGGAGAGGGATAGCATCTCCCTCTTTGATATATGGAATCACTTGATTCGGCTTTCTATAATAATCAATGACAACAATAGGAGTAGTGGCAGCAGTATTAATAGTAGTAATAATAATAATAATAATAATAATAATAATAATAATAATAATAATAATAATAATAATAATAATAATGACGATGATGACGATGATGATGATGATGATGATAAAAATTCCTATGATGTATTCAGTGTGATTAGGGAACACCACCAACGCCAGGAAGATGAAGAAAGAAGTTCTGAAATAAAAGGTAAGACCCTATGTTGTAGAGTAAATTGTGTATCTCTGAAAAGAAAGTGATGTACATATGTCTTTATATATGTGTTATATTCTGCACATATAACTTTCTTTATTTACAGAGGCTCCTGATAGTGTAATTGGCGATCGATACTTATGCAAGATTTGCTTGAACTCTTGCGTAAAAACGGTTACTCTTCCCTGTCGTCATATGTCGTGTTGTGGTAATTGTATAGTGACTCAAACAAAGTGTCCTATTTGTAGAAAGAAGATTAAATATACTCTTGAACCCTATTTATAAAATAAAGAAAGATCTCGCAATATCACTATATGGTAATATAAAGATTATGAGAGGTATACATATACACGAGAATAAGAGATTTATTATTGTAGTGTGTATTTAGAGAGAAAAATAATATCGTGTAAACTGAAAATACTACTACTGTCATTTTATCGTTAATATTCCTTTGTAAACATGTAGTTCCCTTGTAATCCTGTAGGCGTATGATTTATTATTCGAATATAAAATAATTCTAGGTGTATAAACGTATATATATTTCTTTTCAACCTTACCTATAAACGGTCATATGATCTGTTTACGATACTGTCATGTCGCAAAATATTCCATTACACATCGACGATCAGCAATATCATGTCGATTTTAGTGGTATGACAAGCGAATATAATCGCAGAATGACATTTGGGCACGAGTCGTCCTCGTATGTTATTAATCCAAAGATACTTGCAAAGGCTGGTTTTATGAGATGCGGTCTATCGTCTAAACAATACATAGTTTGTGTTAACTGTCATCTATATATCGACATAGACACCATCATGCCATGGGACGATATTGTGAAGATCCACAAGGATAAGAATCCGCTTTGTCTCCTCGCACGAAATCTACCTCCTCTTCCAAGATCAAAGATCTTTGAAAATCGTTTCGATCCAGCGACTGGATTACCGGCCGATTTAAGATACGAAATAAAGAGATTAGAAACATTCATAGATTGGCCAAACAAAGTGGTACAAGCAAAAGACTTAGCCGCTGCTGGATTTTTCTATACGAGAGACACAACCTGCTGCATCTGTTTTAGCTGTCACAAATACATGAATTTTTCTTACGATAAACCTATCGTTATAAGAGATATGCATTTAAAGAAAAGTCCTAACTGTAAGTTTGCACAGGGTAAGTCAGTAGGCAATATACCCATACGCATGAGTAACATTCTCAATAGTATTGTAAATCAGAAGAGAGTTGCAGTAACATCAGCAACAGCGACAGCGACAGCAACAGCGACAGTCGACCAGGAAGATTTGATAAAGACTCGATACGAATACGCTGGTCCGTTGCACGATTATTATAAAACGACCCAATCGCGGCTGGAGAGCTTTTTAAATTGGCCTCATCGTCATCGTCAAAAAATAGAGGCGCTAGTAGAGGCCGGATTCTATTATCTTGGTAAGTTCACCATTCGCTCTAGATCGAATGAAGTACAAACATATCGCCTCCTTTACTGTTCATGAGTCTTAGATAGTACTTATTGGTACGATAAGATCGTTTATATTAACATAGACTATTTATCGTTCGCTTTCAGGGATTAGCGATCACGTTCAATGCTTTCACTGCGGTGCTTGTCTTCGCAACTGGGAGGAAGATGACGATCCTTGGAGAGTACACGCCGAGTGGTATCCCGAATGCTATTACGTTCAATTAAAGAAGGGAAAAGAATTCATCGACAAGGTATACTATACGATTTATAATTCTAGTTTAAATAGAGATATTCAGCTTTGACCCTCACCTCAATTATATATATATATATTTTCAAGACCGTCACTTATTGACTTATGATTTTTAAGTAGCATATCAGATAATCTTTATTCATTAGTGAGATGATTTTTTTATCTATCTTTCTAGGTCAGATTAGAAGTATCTCGTATACCGATGTGGAGACACAGTTCCAGCACCAGCCAAGATACATCGGAACATGATTGGAACATCCTCCTGGGTTTGGACTATACCAAACGCTTGATATTGGTGCAGGGGTTTCCCGTCGTTGCCGTTCGAGATGCGCTCTGCGAGCAAATTCTACAGACCGGCATACCTTTTTCCAGAGAGGTCGACTGTACTTCAGCTGTACGGAAAAAAATCGAATCGTACGAGGAAAAAAATAACAATAAACTATTGACAGCAGAGCGTATTGCAAATTATCGAACGGTGTACGCTGTGATGCGATTTATACAAATGGTTATGGGAAAGAGCTACAATCGTTCCTATCCTACCGGTTGTATCGAGAATTCGGTTTACCTGTATAAGCAGTCAGCCTTTAACGATAGCGGAGACCCCAATATCCCGATGTATCGTCATGAAATTTCCTTTAATCTTCCGTATCCCGATCACACATATACCGGCTATCATATCGAGAGCGAGTATCGCATGACACTGGACAGACTTAACTCTTACGAAATTACCTCTCGAATAAGTTCTATTCTAGATCAAGAACAGAGCGCATCCCTAACTGCGATATGGGGATATCTGGTTCGACAGACAACAACAACAAAAAAGACAAATACGTCAGCCTCTAATGTGGATAGGGGAGACATAACAAATGCACTAGATTCAGTAGGAGAAGCAGCAGCAGCAGCAGCAGCAGCAGATGAAGAAGAAGAACTAGAAGTAGAAGAAGAAGAAGAAGAACTAGAAGTAGAAGAAGAAGAAGAAGATATTGTCGTAAGCGAACTCGAAAATCAGAGTGCAATAGGGATTACAATCGCACCAGTACCAACGATGACACCAATACCAACTGTACATACGAACGGACGTGATCTAATATTCCATACACGCTTATATATAATATCAAATGCGAATAGCAGAAGAGTTGTACCCTATCAAAATTTTAACAGTATTATAAGAGGAGAACCTGATATACAACACAGACAGTTCAATAATCGAGACGAAGAAGCCGAATCGAAACTTTCACGATCAACTGGAATAGAGGAAGGTAGTATGGTATAGATAGACTTATTATTGTTTGTCAGATATATATAATGAGTATTCGTATATCTTTTTCTATCTACACTATTTCATTTTTTCGTATTTTGTCTGTATTTATATATTCTATACACATATACAAATATATATAATATGTATATGAAAATGTATATTAACATTTCTCTTCTTTTTGTTATTTCAGGTGAACCAAACAAGAACATCAATAAAGACGAGAGGCATCTCTGTAAGATCTGCATGGATGCCGAAATAGATGTGGTTATTCTTCCCTGTAATCATATGGTGTGTTGTACTGATTGTCTGTTAACCCAGTCAAAGTGCCCCATTTGTCGGGGATCGATTAACCATGTTATTAAACCGATCTTGCTTTGATGCATATAATATAATATAAATATATTACATTATTATAACGGTTTTTATTATATCCCTTATTTTATCATATAGATATGGTGAGGGACGATATAAAAAAGGAATACTATCAATTATTTCTCGATATTTTTATTTCGTTATAATTACATATACGCATATAGAAATGTCTATCTCAAGTCATTAGCATGAAACACAGAGAATGCAAAGTTGTTTCCATAAAACACATATTACTATTAATATTAACACACGCACATAACAATCATATATGAGGACAAAGGTAAGAACATCGTATAATCCTTATATATATGTATTAAAATACCATATATGTTATATTGACCTGGCGGTCAACACTGCTACACTAGAAACACGACAAATAAGAAGATTATTAATAAGAGTACCATCTAGGTACATAAATATACCATGCACAATAATACGGGGCTAACACTATTTATACGATATCTTACCCTGTTATTGTTTTAGGGAACGATTCATTCGATTCAGAGTCTCGGTATGTATTTCGAGCATATTTACCTGTCCCTCTAGGATATTCTTTTTTGCCACCACGTCCCTATACCGATCTCCGATTAGGGCCAGTTGATCATTCAGTTCAGTGTAATATAATCTCGAGTTGTATGCGTCCAGATTAATATGTGGTAAAGTATTATTCCTTAGAAGATCTTTAACGACTACCGAAACGTCTTTATCCTGGAACATAACGAGACAATGCGGTTGTCGATGTTGTGTGCAGATGGTGTAGTATGAGCCTGAGACCAGGGATCCGTTCTGTGATGCGCCGCCGTTAGATGTTACTATACCGTTAGATGTTACTATATTCGCTGCTGTCCTTCTAGTTTTAGAGATATTCAAAACCCCTCTTGTAACATCAAGCGGTGCTCTGTTCTGCGAGTTAAATACGAAGCCACGGGAGGGTGACGCGGTCTCGCGTTTGGTCTGCGAGTTAAATGCGAAGCCACGGGAGGGTGACGCGGTCTCGCGTTTGGATTCTTGCTGTTTTTCAGATCTCGTGCGATTTCTGAGGACACGGGTGCATGGTTCGATCTCGGTCTCGCAATCGGAACTTTCGTTACATGTATTTTCCTTGCGTTTTCTCTTCTTCGAGTCAGCTAGACCACGGGTAGTTTTATTTTTTTGTCCTTTTCCTGTTTGTGTATTATTTCTTGTAATATTTCTTTTTTTGTATTTCCTCTTCGGTGTATCTCCGTTCGGACTTGCTTGATCAACGAAAGTGCGGGTGGATGAAGCGATCTCGCTCTCACATTCTTGTTGTTGTTGTTGTTGTTGTTTTTCTTCTTCTTCTTCAAGTGTCATTCCATTTAGTGTATGTTCTGAGATCTGCAAATCGTCGTTTTGCGAAACACCTTCTGTTCCTCGGTCACCTTCGTTATCGTTATCCGTAACGTTTGTGTTCAACTCATCTAGACCACCAACTACGTGGGTGGATGACTTGGTCTCGGATTTTAACATCTTCGTGAGTGGAGACTCGAAATATCGCCTGATGTGGATATCGAAGATCAATCTCTCTGAAAGGAGAACGCATATTGTAAATATCGAAGATCAATCTCTCTGAAATAATAACACATATTGCAGATACCGAAGATCAATCATCTGAGAGGAGAACTAGTCAATATGATGATGATGAGTATTAAGTAATGTCGAATATACCGTGTAAACCAATAAGAAGCCTCACTCGGTCTGTAGATATACTTTCCTCTTCCAAAGCTGGGATAATGCCCTCTTGATCCGGTGTATTAAATACTCTCCCCGACGTGAAGTGAGAACGATATTGCTACGTCAATCCAATGACTCGCACTTGATGTTATGTTTACACTGGCGGGGATTTGTAGAACATACGCATTCGTGTACATGTACATATAGCTACCACACAGTATCAATTGCTGCACCACGGTGGGTAAGGACTAAGCTCATCCGAATCAGCACCTACAACACGAGGACTGTTACCACGAGGACTGCTACCACGAGGACTGTTATTTCGAGGAGATATAACAGGTGATGTATCGATGACTATAAACATATATATGTGTGATCTATATATACGTGTATATATCTCGATAACTGTAAGCTTATGTATATGTGTGTTTTATATAAATCTCCATAACTAAACTTATGTATGTGGTCTATATAAATCTCGGTAACCGCAAACTTGTACATATATATATACGAAAAGATGCCTTATACAACGTTGATACATTTGCAGACACATCGCCACGAGGAAAATATACCGACGCCATTAGCGACCCAGGATTCCAGTCAACTCGATAATAATGGATACGCACAAATCACAAGACGAAAAATTAAAGACCCAAGATGACACGAGACAGAAGATGAATCCAAAAAGATAACCTCGACATCATCTTCAAGTGTTTAACTGCCCGAGATGGTTATGGTATTGCAAAGACGACGATTGAAAGACTTTATACTTGTCCAAAGATTGAGGTCCTTCACATGCTGTCCGATTTCCTACAGTATCAAGTTACGAAGACAAGTGTTGAACACATTTATAGATGTGCGTATAAGACGGAACTTCCGTTCTTCCTTTTCATCACAGATAAATTGCAATTTAACACAGAAGCGGTAAATAGGCAAAACGACATACTCCAGCAGAAGATTGAAACAGCTATAAGAGCTTACAATGAGGCAAAGACAGCGAGGGATATACTGCAGGGGAAAAAAGATGTACTCGAACAGCAGTTCCGGAAAGCGGTCGAAGATAACCAGGCGTTGATGGAAGGAGCACAGGGTACACTCGAGTATAAAAATACTCCGAAGAAACGTCGTGTCAATAGTACAGAATAAGGGAATTGATAGAAGTCCTCGACTAATAATATATTAGAGTGATTCTGCAGTATCACGATATTCTCTATATTATTGTTATTTAGAGGATGTGTATCGATTATAGTCACACCTTTATTCTCCCGGAATGTAATTATTCTACACTTTCTCATATACTCAATACTTTATATATATATATACCATGTAATCTGTGTCGATGTTGATGTCGTATAGGAATTTATTATGCTTGATCATGTAATGGATACATACCTATAATGTGGAGAGGGAATGTACATCCCTCGAAGTTTATGGATAATACATATTCTCGCACATCACATTTTTTCATTTACCGAATGTAGTGTGGCATCAGGTAGAAATAGAATAATTTTCTATGTTAACCCTTATACACTTATACACCTTTAATCTCTATGCGTATGCTATTATTGTCAACCTCAAATGTATTAACCTTTATACATGTAGGATAATAAATTATATATATATATATATCCATTTTACAATATGCTGCTAAGATAGGAGACTATATAAAATATAATAGTTTGTTCTACAAAGTGTGTTTTCTTTGTTGCTCCATAGAATGTTCCCTCTAATCGTATAGGGTATACTTCTATATTTCACTGTGAAATAATATATATATCTTTACCATATTTGAATTAATTGTAAATTTGCACTGTTCTTCCCTCATCTATTAACGATGCTCGTCGGAAGACGCAATTCAGGAATGATGGCAGGTTCACATTAGTAACGTTCTCGAGTCAGAACGGGAATTGTTACTGCTGCGGGTGTTACTTTACGAGTGACGGGTGCTAGTGCGTTCTTTTCTCTTCTAAAAATCCCTTTTATTAACTTCTCTCGGACATATTGAGAGGTTTTCTGTTATGAACACCCGTAACGAATTTCGCATATTATTAACAAACCCCTTCTATCGCACCATTAGCGAGAATATACGTTATTCTGAGAGAAAATAAAATTCCCAGAGGTCCATAAACTGACATTTACAGATGTCCATATCTTCCGTACAACTAACATTATGCACTAGGTCCATCTTTTATCAAGGTCCAAATTTCACCATCGCCTAATGTCCGATATTTCTCTATGTCTCAACTAACCTAACCTAACCTAACCTAACTCCTAACCTAACCTAACCTAACCTAACCTAACCTAAACCTAACCTTCCCTAACCTAACCTAACCTAACCTAACCTAACCTAACCCCTACCTAACCTAACCTAACCTAACCTAACCTAACCTAACCTAACGCTGCCAGGCCTGCGGTCATTCCTGCCTGAGGGTGAGGGACGGCTGTCTCCGAGGGAGAGGCACGTGGTCTTTTATTCACAGAGTATGGCAACTTTGAGGCCCAGGAAATACTCTGTGAAGATCAGCATCATATTGTTCACCTTCTCCTGCTGCCCAACCATATCGTGTGGATCGGTGGCTTCTGTACCCCCACTGACAGGCAGCTGCCAGAAATCTCTGCGGCTAGTGACGCCATACAGAGCACGGGTAGGGTTGAGAGGACTGCGCTGGTCACTCACAGTCGGTGTTGACACCCCCCAGTGCCAGGCAGTCACACTTGTCATCCCACACCTAAAGCATAATGGGACACTCTCTTATCCTGCAGTACTATGAACACACCCTGGCAATATGTTTTTCACCATATGCTGCACAGTGTGCCTTGCCGTTGCAGTACTTAGCTACATGGCCATGCAGTTATAGCAAATCACAGGGGATGCCCTCCACGATCATGTACTTTCCGAAGAAGTATGTACTGGGTGGTGGTTGCTCTCCTTTCCATATGATGCGGATGCAGTTCAGTGGCTGCCCATCCTTGTGCACTCTTATGGCCTTGTGAACTCTGTCAAGTGCATACGCACTTTCAAGATCGAGCTCCTTTTAGTGTGTGACAAGGTATTCATCTTATTTTTCTTGTTTCTTTCTTTCATCACATAGTTTGAAAGTAATACCTACAATTAATCCTTCAATTAGGTTGTCAGTATAGTTCTGCTGGGAGCAAGCGACACACGGTGAGGAGAGAATGTCCTCCCCCAGGGCCAGAGGGTCGTTGCCGAGTTCCTGTAGCCATTTCGTTTTTCGCGATGTTGTTGTGCCTTCAGAGAATCCGAGGCGCTTAAGATTCTTTTTTGGTGCCAGTGGCGCCTTACCGGCGCCTTACCTTGTCTGGCTTTCTTAGTTTTCGAATTCACTAAAGTGAACCTGTCACTTTTTCCTTCAGCATCACCCACCTGGGTATCAAGGATCACCTTCAGCATATGCTTGTTGCATGTCCATAGATTCAGCTTATCAGCTATCCACTGAACTACAGTCTGAAGCTCACTCTTCAGCCGTGGGAGGGGTGGGACAGTTACCCAGTGAGACCTCCCCCTCAGTGTTTACATTATAATTTCCCCCCATCGTGAGGATGACTGCAGTGCCTGGCCCGCCCAGCTTGCCCGCTTCGTGACAGGTGAAATATGGCACTTGGGACAACAGGGCACTCGGCTCTAACGGTTACCACAACAGAACTTGGCACTCAGTAGTAGAATTATTTCAAATTCCCTTACAAACATATCTATTATCACATCACTGCTCTCATGTCACTGACTTTAGGGTTATACAAGCACAAAAAATTCATGAACTCCTTGTACAACTTCCTCGTACATGACACCAGAGATTCGTGTATAAGGGATGAGGGCACCGAGCATGGGCACCACGCGACTTCTCTGATGAGGTTGGATAATAGGCATTTGAGATTTGCTGTTAAATCCATATGAGTTTTATTGCTTGTTGAAAGACCCCGAATAAGAAATTGCTGCCCTGATTTGTCTGAACAACTGTGGTAACACAGTCTTAGGGAGAGAGAGAAAAATATAGTTAAAACTTTCACAAGTTCAGATACACTTTTTTTCCTTAAAGAAATTGCTTCAGGATAGTGGGTCGTCTGGCACATTTTCCTTAAAGAAATTGCTTCAGGATTACGAGCCGTCTGGCACATCATCGTTAAAAGATATGAATAAGCAGCCTTAGTCTTCGGGAGAGGACACACAGTCTACAGTAACTTCGCTAAATGGCTAGACATTGCGGGTATCGGGTATAGCGGGTCGGCGGTGATTTTCACAGTAAAGCACCACATCTTTTCTCATATCCGGCCAGTAAAAACATTTCTGTATCCTATTATGTCTTATTGAAACCAAAATGTCCGGCCATTGGTGAGTCATAAAATCGGTATCCTGTGGAATCACAGGCTGATGCACCACGAGACAGTTATCCCCAGCAGACACGTGTGATGGTCTCCATTTCCTGATTAGTATGCCTATCTTCTG